>NW_010291827.1:0-23082 GCF_000700745.2 Antrostomus carolinensis | reverse complement strand
GAAAAGGTACCAGAAATAGAGCCCACGTAGAACCCAGGCTGCAGTTCTGGACAAGTGCTTGTACACAATCCTGCCAGTGAAGCACTTGTGCCTTGGTTTGGCAAGACGTGGCATGTACACAGAGGAAGATACTTAGGTCTGTGCCAGAGAGCTATAATTGTCACGTGTGTTTCTGGTATGTCTCAACGTTCATAGCTGAGACCTGTTTAGAAGGTAAAATGAATTGTATTGTGTATTGTTCTGATCTCTAAATATCAGTCCAGAAAAATAAGGTGTCCTTTCTGAATTATTATGTCTGTTTTACTTCTTCACCAGAATTAAGACACATTTTGATCCTATTCTAAGTTCCTACGTCTCTATACAAGCCCTGTAAAAAGACAGCCAGGAGAATGCTTTGCTGTTAATTAACACACAGAGCCCACATGTAACTTGTAGTGCATAAAGACTGCAGGTTGCTGATACCTGTGCTCAAATTCCCAAATTTGTTCAGGTTGTGAAGCAAAGGTGTAAAGTTGCAAGAGGTTTTGGAGGAAGGAGAATGTAATGCATTTCCCTGCAGTTTGCCTGTTGGATTTTGCTGTGTTATTTATGTGCATCCTCTCTTGTATGAAGAGGGACCCGCGTTAGCAAAAATAGCAGCATGCAGCTTGAGAAGTACCTGGAGATGCAGGAGTGGGTGGGAGATCTACACTTAAATTTGGTTTTACAAGGCATGGAGCAGGCTTGCTGCCTTTCCTCAGAGAGAGCCAGCAGAGGGAGCAGAGCAGCCTCTGTGCTTAGGGCTTTCCTTGTTCATTCATTGCTTCACACCAGTAAAAATACCATCTCAGAGAGCAGAATGTGTGTCTGTCTTGGTGTCCCAGCACCGACCTATCTCCAGTGATAAAGAAGTAGTTTGTTTTTCTTCCTTTGAGGACAAGTGTAAAACAAAACCTGAACTTCAGGTGATTGTTTTGTGGTGCTGAAATAATTTTTCAAAGGTGGGATGCAGAACTGCAGATGAGCTAGGCGCGTACTGGCATGTATGTACATGAGCTGGATGATTTCCTTGTCCTTTAAGAAGCCTTTGAAACAAGGTTTTGCAGCCAGCTATCTCCAGCAGCAGGCAACCTGTTAGTGAAGGCAACTGGAAAGGGCTGAGAATGTATTCTGGGTCCATCCCTCAGCAGAGGTGGGAAATTTTGAGGATTCCGTGTTTCCTTACTCAGTGGAGAGGAGAAATTCCTCTTTCAGCAGAAGAGGGAAAAGCTATTGCTAAATCTTACCTTTTTTTCCCTTAATTTAACCCAGAGTTGTTAAACTGTAACTCTAAGGCCTCATGTGATGAACCAAGCACTTGTATAATATGAGCTCTTAAGAACCAAATTAAAACAAAAGCTGAGGCAGTGTTTTGACATTTTGACACAGGTAATTTAGGCATTGGTCTTAAATCATTCTTGACTGAGTGCCTACATCATTCATCTTCCTGTGATCGGGGAATTACACGTTCTGTTTTACCTAGTACTGTACAGAGTTAATGGAAAGCTATATTTCTGTGCTTTTTTTCTAATTTTCCTTTCTTGTTAACCAAAGGCAAGGAGGAAATTATGAGGAGCAGTAGGCTTAGTTCCTAGTTTTTAAGATGACATTTTAAATGGTGAACTATAGTGTGCATCATTTAAGTACCATGCTGACTTGATATCCCTAGGGACTTGGCACAGTCACAATACCTGTAGTCTGCTTCAATGAAAGTTTTATCTCAATTTTACAAAAGGATTTGGCCTGTCCTCACCCTTTTGAAGCTCATATACTGCTGAGGTGATTTTTGTATCTCCCCAAAGAAATAACATGGATGAAATATCTCATTTTATATACATATTTCAGTGTATAATTTATTTCTTCCCATTATCTGAAGAGGATTAGTTAGGTGTGGGAGAAGTGACTGATCTTTTAATCTCTAAGTCCTTGTTTACAGTTTCTACTTAGATTTCTGTAACAATACAGTCATATTTGTATGCTGTCACTTTCTGATGTGGAGAACTGCTAATTCGAAACATTTTCACACGGGTCATCAGGAAGCCATGATTCTCTCCAAGATACCTAAAGTAACCCTGGTTCACTTGAAGTAGTGAGCTTCAGAGGTGTGTCTGTCAGGGCATACTATCAACTGCTGAGCTTGCTGTTCCCTGCCTAAAGAAAGTTCAAAAAATAAGAAGTAAAACTTGCATGTTTCCTGGTGGGTGCATGGATATTCCTTAAAAACAATTTCTTGTTGAAATTTTCTGTCTCTGAGGAAGAAAACAGAAGCCACAAGCTAGACACAGTATCTAGGACTTTCTTCTTCATATTTTATCTTCCTGCTTCCTAGTGCTATTAATATGAACCATTACTTAATTCATATTGAACGTGGTATAAAAACAGTAAGGAAAATTGATCTTCTTCCTCTTGGCAACTTCCTGGGGCTGTGAAAAGCCACAGTCAGGACTAGAAGCTGGCGTGGAAACACAATATAACTTCCTTCTTTAAATGTCTTGATATTTTCAACATTTCATTTGCAATTGTAAATGATTTACAGATATTTGCAATTTCTAGTCTTAATTTCAAACAGCTGCTGTCTCGATGCTTTCATCATTGTAGGGGAAAACAATACATTTTCCCTTTTAAAATGTTATCTGATGTGCTGGTTAATGTGCCAAACCAGCACATCCTAGAACTCACAGAGCCAACCTGTAGTTTGTAGTCTGAATCTACTCCTCTGGAACAGCATACCCAACCTCATTCCTGATGTGCATCACAGCCTGTCAGGTGCAGAGGCAGGCTCTTCAAGATGAAGGTAGGATGAAAAAGCGACAGTTAAAAGAGGGATGCAAGTATGGGCTTGTGTGTAGCTAAAGCTGGACACATGGGAAGACAAAATGGATAGTAATGCTGAGGTATGATTACCCCAAAGCAGCTGTGCAAATGTAGGCGAGGAAGTTTTAGGTAGACTTGGTTGTAACATATAATATATAAGTATGTGTGCTATATGGTTGTAAGTAGTCCGTGGTCAGCAAAGGTTTCCATACATAGTCTCTGGAAGGGTGTTATCCATTATTTGTCAAAAGTCACTTTGAATGGGTGAGAATTATTCCCTAATTTCATGTGGGAACAAAGTAAGCATTATTTGGCAAAGATGCTCTTTTGCTTAGAAAATTTTTCTCCTGTGGCTTTTGGGGTTTTTTATGATGAAAAGCAGGTCACTGCACCAGTGTGACTGCACAAGTCATTGACAACTGATACAGCAGGACTAGGTGTTGACTAGCAAGATAATTCTCACTGGAAGATGGCTGAGGTGCCACAGCTAGATGTTTACTGTCTGGACGACCTCTATTGGAAAGTGATTAAAAATGAGTCAGTTGGTTGAATGTGGGTCGTTCAAACAGATGAACTTTTTTTTACCATGTGATGTCCTTGCATTGCTGCCGTGTCACCCAAGAGTCCTGCTAACTGAAAATAACAGTTTGTGAGCGCAGAATCGGCGAGTGTTTCAGCTGAGAATGCCAAGATGCTGGCTCACAGCTTGCAACAGCTGCCAGCAGAGCAAGTCTGGATCTTTAGTCACAGCTTGCAAAGCCGAAGGCTGAGACTGACAAAGCGATGGCTCATGGTTAACAAGAGCTGACAGCCAGCGACCATTGCTCTGATAGAGATTGACCTCTGTGTTTGGTGTTCCCATCTGGAACAATGCTAGCAGGTTTGCAGGCAGGAAGCGAAGTTTATACGGCCAATACTTGAAAAGAATATTGAAAACTGTGGGCTTAAGTGGCTTAGTAGAAGAAAAGAGTAAATCATGTTTAAATTAACCGGTTTTAAACTAGTTTTTTCATTTTACCTTTGCACTTTTGCATTCCCAGAAATGCAGGTGGATTGTACAGAGCTGCTACCAGAGCAGGCAAGGTGGTAGGTAGCTCTTGAAGCATTTAATAGAGAATGTTGTGTCCCTCTCTTCTTTCTTCTTCCTTTTTTTTTTGTGTGTGTGTTGACATATGTTACCATTGCAGTGGAATTCTGTTGGCCACTTTAAAAGGTGAGGAGGGAGGGAGAGCATTCTCTATTCAATTCCTCATACCTTTTGAGACATTTCAGAGAATCTGTATGTATTTCATTTTTCATTTGTATTTCCTTTTGAAGCTCTGTCCTCTAACAATAATGGTCACATTTATGTCCTTGAGTAAAATTCAGAGAAGGCTTCTGGGGTGAGAGAAAATGGTCTTGAAATAGTTCAGGGTGTTACACAACTGGGATGTTTGAGCTCTGATATGAAGTTGCAAACAGTATTTTACCTGTGGAATTTGAAAATCACCTGGGTTTGTACACAGCCCAGAGCAGAATGAAATCTTATGTGCACAGACCTTGCACTCAGCCTTGTACAGAAAATACTTAGGGTCAAGAAAAACTTGTTTCATATTTGTCAAAACCACGTGAAGGGGCTTGGCCAAGTCTCCATGCCCTCACTGCCAGTGCTTCTGCTTTGGTCCCACACCATCCTTTGTACCTGTAACCCAGTGTTTCGCTTCAGAGTCACACAGGCAGTCTAAGATGTTGCAGATGGGAGGTGAGCAATTTGAAAGGTAAAATGCAGACCTAGAGAAAGCATCAGTTCTGTGACACAGGACCTTTGCAGAACGAGCAGAAGAAATTCACAGTGCCAATTCTCAGCTGCTAACGTAAGTTACTTGTGCTTCTGCCATGGTACAGAAAATCACAATGAAAAATTTCCCCTGTCACTTAGCTCCGCCCAGAGAAAGAGAAATTTTACATGCTGTAGGTCCATGCACATGGAATGATGGCCTTGAAGGGAGCAATGGGTAGAAAGAGAGGAAGGAGCCCTTGCACTCTGTCCAAAGCTTTCCACGAAGCCAGCAGGAGTGAGGCACTCCGCCTCTGCCTGCGCCGATGCCGTCACCTCCCCGTACACCAGTGCTGAGCATGTCCCGGTACATGGACAGAATTTCACCTTGTACTTTCAGTATTGGGGCAGTCAGTGCTGTAGGAAAAACCTACCTTACCTTTCACCTACTTTCCTCTTGGGAAAATGCCCTTGACTTTGATTTACACGGGATATTGTTTGACTGCTGCTGAGAACCAGTCTGACCATTCGTTTGAGGCAAATTAGAATAAAGTCAGTTAAGGAAGAAATACATAAAGTTATAGCATTGGGGCTCAGCTAGCAATGAATTCACTAATTTTCACAGTCTGTTTGACTTTGAAAATGGCTCAGCTTAGTAAGGTTAATGTTTGGAAAAGCTATTCTATCCGCAAAGAATACAAGTTTTTGTTAGATGCAAGATGTACTTCAGTGTTTTGTAGTCTTGTTTTAGTGAAACATTTGTATTTAACAGTTCCAAAATGTTACCTTAAATAGAAAAAATTAGCTGAGTGTAAATTTTTTTTTTTAGGTGGCTTTTCTCCTTCTATAAATCATGTCTGTGGTATCTGTTTTTACTGTGCTCAGCTTGAGGAAGGTTGCAGGACTGAGTCTGTTTAGTATTGTACTTAAAGGCATTTGTAAAATGCCCCTAGTTAGTTAGTAGTAGCACCTATGTGTTAGGACTGTGTTTTTTTCATCTGTAGTTCTAATAATAATTGGCAAAGGAGGACAGGAGCATCATCTCTGCTTTATGGATGGAGAAACTGAGTCACAGAGTGACAGTGACTGGTACAAGATCAACCAGTAAATCTGGGGACCTAGCAGAGTATCATGTCAACTTTGAACAGTGTCACAGCCCCCTCCTAAATGTTTTTGCCTACTCTGTTTCCTGACTGCTACCTCGAGCACTGATGGAACAAGAAGGACTCACAGCATTATTATGTGAAGTGGTGCAGAGAGGACCACTTTTGCTGGGGGCATCAGTCTATTCTATGGTTTTAGAGCTGGAGGTCCCCACGATCTGAGTGCTTCCATAGTAACATCAGTAGCAGCAGTAAGGTCTCAGTGAAAGGATGAGACCTGAAATTTCTGCTTGCTTGATTTTTGTGTGTCCCTTTCCAATATCATTTGCTTGATGTCTGCAAAACATAGTAAGATCTCCTAGTACAAAACTGGGATGGGATACAGCTCATCTAATTTAACTCTGAGGCTACACTAGCCACTCGGGTTGTCTTTATAGCCAAAAGGAAGAAAGAAGCACCTCCAGACAGCAATTCATCTCATTCGTGTTAGGTGTATATGAGATAATAATTACCCTGTAGAGGCATGCTGTTCTCTGCCTGAATAAAGGAGCAACCTGGAAGAACACTTCAGATGAAATGTGTAGCATTTAGGGGAGATTAGTCCTGTCCTTAGGAACAAATGCATATAGATGAGTCCAGATGACATGGTTTAAATATTAAAACAAGATTTTCCCAAGCTTACACTGTTTGGATTTGGCTTTTGTGTACAGATGGGTCTGAACCTAGTCACAGATGTGAACATGCATAGTCTTTGGGCTTCTTTTTAACACATTTTGCTAGGAGTTGAGCTTCAGTCAGCCACACTGATTTGCCATGGAGAAGTATTTGTTGTTAATGCTGATTTTTTCCAAAAGAGGATCTCGTAAGTCCCGTTAGGTTTTGCTTCAAGAGTCAATTATTTTGAATGTGTCTGGAGTGGGATGATATGTGAAAAAGCTAACATGAAGGAAAGGCTCCCTATGTCACCAAATTCATGTTCAGTATGCAGTTTAATGATGAGTAAGTAGGTGGTGGCTGAGAGCTATTGTGTGTACATATGTAGTTATGTTATTGTGAGCATAATGTTACTATAAGCACGTAAATGAGCTGGAATAGCCAGGCAATAGCCTGTGCTTTGGACAAGAGGGAAAACAAAATGAGTCCTTTTGGTAGGGGATCTGATCCCAGTGGTTCCCAGGACTCTGGAGGCTGTTACTCTCCTGGGACAAATGCCATGTGCTCCATATCTTTCTCTGGAAGTGGAAGAGAGTATTCAAAAGGGAACACAGTTATAGGAGATGCTCTGGACTTAATAAGGCAAAGGACTGTGAAGTGCAACATATGCTTATGCTCTTGATAACCCTGTGAAAAGATGGACATAGCAGGGGATAACTGGGACATCCTGTCAAATGAGCTTTATTACTTCTTGATAGCTGCTGTGTACCCTGTCTGCAGAGCTGTCCCTGCAGCACAAGTATCCAGGGCACAGGAAGTGTTGAACCTGAACTTCATGCTTTGGAAGTCAATTTTGATGTATTGTGATACTCTTATTCCAGGCATTTCCCAGGACAGTATGAAGGTGATGGAGATGTCATAGCATAACTATACCCTGCAAGAGGAGGCAGACAGGTCAGGGACTGCTGGCAAATGAGCTAGCTCCAGAGCTAGCTGGAAGCAGCATAATCACATCAGCACTGTGCTTGCGTTAATAAGCTGTGCTGCATCATGGTGGTAATTGGTATTTGCATTGCACTTTGCAAATATGAAAGCATTGCTTCAATGCAAATGATAAATAGGTTGGCTTCCAGCCTGCCTGTATAGCTTGCCTTCTCAACTGATTAGGCAGTTAGGCACTTGATATGAATGTAAAGTAAAGGATTGAATCAAATATCTTTTTTACAGTTTGATTGACTAGATGGGCTTATTCCTCGTCAAATGTGTAGATGGGGCTGTGAAACCATTGGAGCTTAGAGAGCTGTTAGTAAAGGAATGTGCAGCATTTTGGGATCTTGATCCCACAAGGTGCCCTAAAAGCTGTGGAAACAGCCGTGCTCTGGTTTAATTAATGTGAGCTGGTGTGTGATGAGATTTAGAGTCCTTAGTGTCATCATGCTAACTTTATTTGAGAAGTTTTCATCGTTCTTGGTGTCAATGTGAATTTCAATTTGAGAATGTGCATGGCTTAGTTCCTGGCTTGGGTTTTTATTGAATGCTAGCCGTGTGCTTTTTAGCAATAGTAAACTCTGTCTTTGTCTTCTCATGTAATTGTTTTAAATTGTAGAGCAATTTGAGCAGGCAGCACAGTATACACAGATAATGAATGAGGGATGACTAAAAAAGTTCCAAAACATGTATTACTCCTCTCTTGTACGGAATCTGTAATTAACTGCAAATTAAGATACATGACTTAGTATTTTCTTCCTTGGAAGTGAAGCTGGATACTTTGGTATTTCACATGCACACGATGATACTTTCTTTTTAGCTATTTTGGGACCCTGAAAATTTACACTACTTGGCAAAACGAGGCTTTGCATTCATAGTGCGTAGGAGTTTAGGTTACTGCATCATTTGGAGATGGATTACTCTTTAACATAGTGTCTTTTAAGTTAATAGTTTCAGAAGTTTCTGAGCATCCATTAAAAATCAGCATTGCTTTCAAATACTACTGTCTTGCAGTATCATCCTAAAGTATATTATTCAGCTGCTGAAGTGATAGTATCATTTTATCCCAAAGTGAATGCATGTGAAACCAAACATCAGAAAGGAAGAATTATATGCTATGCTAGTAAGAAACAGAGACTAAAATATAATAGGGAAACAGCTTTGTAAAAGCCACCAAAGTTCCAAAAGGGAAAATAGCATCATAAAGAAAATCAGTCTTAATAAATTACCAGTCCTGTGGGAATTGTCTTGTACTCTGAAAAGTAGTTCTGTGGTTTTCTTCTCACCAGAATGATTAATGGACTGATTCTACCAAAGGTAGCACATTGAAGTGAAATGTAAGCATTAAAAATGAAAGTTCAGTATTTTTGCAGCTGCCCAGCTTGAAATACGGTTCTTTAAGGAAGAGACAAAAATTAGAATACTTGCAAAGGAAGCTGGACCAATGAAATAAAGCATTTTAATTTTGATCTGTCAGAGGAAATTGGAAGCACATCAGAGAGATATATTATCCCCACATAGGTTCCTTGCTTATGCCCTCTCCCCCACAATCATGGCAGCTTCACCAATGAAATAAAGCATTTTAATTTTGATCTATCAGACTAAATTAGAAGCACATCAGAGAGATATATTATCCCCAGATAGGTTCCTTGCTTATGCCCTCTCCCCCAAAATCATGGCAGCTTGCTGGGTCATTTGACTGTGGAATTAACCTGCCACTGCAGGTTTTTCCTCTAAGCAGAGATTTGACCTGCTGGATTCAGTCTCCTGCTCTGAATTACCCCATAAGGTTTTGTCTTTCTCCATGGGCTCAATGAAACCCAGTGTAGCAACAGGATAAGTTTGTCTCTCACAGGAGCTTGAAGATGCTGCCGGTCAGTACTAATTTCCCATTTCTTCTGACAAAAATACTGTCTGTCTTCAGACACATCCCTGTTTGTTATCAGCTGCCTCACATGCTTTCGGAATAACGTGCTGTATGATTGTGTGCCTTAAAAAAAGCTTTTATCTAGTATAATACATACTTTGTCAGCTAGAAATTATTTTTCCTACCCAATATTTGGAGATACTGCTTGCCAGTTAAGAATTCTAATTCCTTTTCAGCCTATGTTGGAACGGCACTGCTAAAATGTTCAGTGCATGAGAGAGGAAAGCCAGGCATCTGTCCAGAGTTTCTAGTAGAATCAACCCAGTTCCCATTAGCTTTGCTGTAGGTAGTGTTTCTAAATCACATAGGTGCTTGTCAGCACTCCAACCTCCTGCAGGACGTGTCAGTAGATGGCCCTTCTACTCAGGAAGAACAGGTTGTAAATAGGTGCTTGATAAGTATTAAATTAACTAATCCCTTTTTTGTTGAAGCAGGTGGCACATAAAGGTCTATCGGGTGCACTGTTCTGGATCAACATATGATTTGCATATGCTTGTCTTCCTCATGGAGATGAGTCAAGAGGCTAAAGAGTTTCAGTCCAGTGAGGAAATGAGTATCTATTTTAAGTGGCTGTACATTCTTGATGTCTACTGAAAGGGAGATAGCAGGGACCGAACATCTTAGCTGATACCACTGCTAACTCAAATGATAATATGTGGGATGGAGAGCATCAGGAGAGTAAAAATCACAAGCCAAGCATGCAGCAAGCCAACCAGATGATGGCTAAACTTTGCTGTGGGTAGACAGACTCTGCTTCCCCTGGCTGGCGCTGTTCCCACCCCTTTGGTGTTCTCTGGGCTGCATTTCCTGACATCATTTCTGTTTGATAATTTCTAGCCTATTAAACACTCTTTAGCTGGAGGTTTTACTTTGTGAAGTGCAATGCAGTATATACTGGTCTATCAGTAGTTATTTACAATGTGAAGGTAGTTTTGAATCTTTGAAACTGCTCATCATGTGATTTGATTGTCAAAACCATGGAGGTGCTGCCCGTGTAAAACATGTTGCTTGCAGTCGTATATCTGCCTTGGACATGTGAGTGCTGTGACCATACAAAGTCCATTAGGTGGACAGAGATCCTTTTGCAGTCATGGTAAGCATGAAATCTGTTTTTCCTAGATTTTTCCTGTAGCAAAAAACCTGGCTGTAATACTAGCATATTGGGCAGGAGAGGGAGCCTTCACTTTTGGATGTCACATCATTGGTTGTGATTAATTCCTTTGCTTTTGTGAGAACGTGAGGTGGTGTTGCATTAGAAAGCATGTTTATGGAGATAATCCATTTATCAGGCCAAGAATACATTCTCTCTTTCTCCTAGACAACAAAACAGTTCTTTCCTTACCAAAACAGATAATAAGGGATATCCTAACCCAGAGGAACAGGAGGGCATGCCACGAAGCTGATAAGATCAGAAACAAAAGTAGAAGCAGGAGATGAAAAATACATTTATTGAAGGATGGCTGCAAAATACAAGTGATCTACTGCAGCAACTCATTCATCAAGGGAATTTGGCCTTGCCTCACTCTAATCTAAATTGAATCTAATTTAGATTCCAAGCAAGGGATGGGAATCCTTTCCTGAACCAAAACAAGCCTTGCCACCTTCTACCTTTTCATTACTCATTCCTTAATTTGTTTGGGTTTGTTATGTAGGACACTCAGGAAGAATAGCTTAAAGCTGTGTGTGCCCGTGCTAAATCTGATGTTATAATCACTGTATATTTCTTTCTGTACATTGGGTTGATTTTTGATGCAGTTACAGCACCCAGAGCTGGTCAAGTGCCTCTGCCTGGGGCCCCCAGGAACTTAGGCGTGAACATCTTTCTCTTCTTTCTTGAGCACTGAATTACTTGCACTGCTGCTTGACTTAGTCTGGGGGAGTTCACTACAGCCTTGAGCTCAAGTAGTTTTTCTGTTCTTTTCATTCTAAAAATCAGCTCTGCTCATGCCTGCATAGATCAATCAAAACCATGCCGGGAGAAGGGACTGGAAGATAGTTTTATTCATTTCTGAGAAATCATGCTTACTGACCTACTTTCTATTCTTGCATTTTAAGTTGATAAACAGCAAACTTGGCCTCCTGCTCTGTGCATGTCTGGGAAGACTAAATGGTGTAATTCTTTCCCTGAAGCTTGTCAGGACTTTCTCAGCACCTGAACTGAGGTTTACACTGTGCTTGGGGCCATAGCAGCAAACAGTCTCTATTCAGTACTCCATCGCTGATTCCATCTTAAAATGTGTGCCTTATTTTTTCTGAGACTATTTCCTGAGGGGCGAGAGGAGATGAGATTTGGGCATTGATTCCACTAGAGATTTCTGTAACAGGGGCATGTCAGGACGCTGCCTTGGAGCATGTCCCAAACCATCATGCTACCTCATAATTTTCTGACTCCCTGCCTGATTCTTTGACATGCACTCCTCAGTGTCTCGCCTCCCTTGCTCCTGGAAACTCATTCCAGTTCTGAGGTGTTTGCTTCCCTATGAATACTCTGCTACCTTAGAGAAATCTCCTGTGATCCTGTAGGTATGTGCTCTGGTCGCTGTCTCAGTGCCATAAATCTTGTCATACCTACATATATAATTCCCATACAACTAATTTCTCTCCTACTGATTCTGCACAACATGCCTACATCTGAACAAAATGGTGGGTTGAGCAGGTTGTTATGCCCCAAGGGTAAAGAGGTTAGTTGCAAATTCAGGACATGGACAAAACCTGCCTGCAAGCAGTGAGAGAGCACACTGCTTTGGGGAATGGGAAAATTTTATGGCTAAACAAGGATGGTAAGAGCAGCTTGGAAGAACTTTGGAGGGAAAGCGAATCAAATTATGGAGTTGGGAGGGTATCAGGATGCCTCTTGGGAATTTGCTGGAAGAAAAAGCAAATTATTAATTTCCCTGCAGAACTGGAGGTATGAAAAGGGTAAACATTTACCCTGAACCAGAGCCTATGTAGTTATATATCTGAGGTCCTAACTGACAGCGAGTTTTCTGCCATCTCTATCTTAAAGCTCATCAGGATTTCACACCCTTTTAGTATTGTTTGCCAGTTTGTACTTGCCGGCCTCCTTATGGAAAGTATTCTAAACCACGTGAGATAGGTGGGTGATAAAATGCTTAGTAGCAACTAGCTGGTAATGGGAGTAAGGATTGTGGGAATGCTGCTTCCTTCCCACTTCCGAGAACTGCACCAAAAAACAAGAACCTCTATCACATGTGAACTGCACTCTAGACTGCTTCAGGCAAGGGCTGGGAAGCTTTGTTCTGGTTGCAGTAGGAAATTCCAGTCGAAACCAAGACTGGGTTGGTCTCATTAGAGCAGGACACAGGTGGCAAAACATCTCCTTTCCCAAGATTCCTTTCTTGTTGCTGAGGTGAGTATTGGGGTCTGCTATTTAATGCATCCAACCACTTTTTGTGACCCAGTAGTTGTGCTATCTTCTCCTACAACTTGCTTTTGTGATGCCTTGTACTCTTCTGTTTTTTTTTCTCTGAAGTTTTCTCTCGGCTGCTGCTCAGCAGTTTAATACATACATTATTTGATGATACTACCGTTTTATTACACTTTGAGCTGAAAAGAATTTGCAGTTTGGTGTTCAGGGAGATTATCCAGGAATATAGAGGCATCCCATGAAATACCAGCTGGTGGAATCAAAACTAACTGATGTTTTTCAAATTCTTAATAATTACATTGGGGGGATCAGCATAATTTTTTTTTTACAAGAAAAATCAAATCAAAATGTTTTTAAAAATAATTTTAAAACATCTGGAAATAGCAAATTAGCAACTGACAGTGTTAACATGCAGATGATGAGCTTTTCTGCCTGCTCTGATAAATGGCAGGTAGTACTTTCCATTGTTAAGCTGTGAGTTCTGCTAGAGTCAACTGGGCCAGAGAAGGTTGCTGTCCGTGAGCTGTTTGTGTGGGCTCTTTGGAGTGTAAGCTCTGTTCTTTTCTGAGATAGTGCTTCCATGGGACTAGGAAATGCTGCCACTGTTAGCCTTTTGGTGGCAATGCCAACACTCAGATCAAAACAAGAACAAATCAAGGAGATAGCTCCTTCTCACAGAGGGACGTTTGTCTCTTGTATTTTAAATGTAATTGGAAGACTTGAACCTTCCAAGCCAGCATTTTGACTTTGAGACTAAAATAACACAAAGGAAAATCTTTATGCTGCTGGAAATGTTCCTGACTGCATTAGATCTTCCTTATCAATTTAAGCCTGCATTTGGAATTGTGCCATGGATTCCCAGACTTGTGTTCAGTGTTGTTCTTTTGAGTGTGAGGCGTGGAATGTCTGTTATGGAATGGCTGATGACTGTTTTCACTGGAAAACAGTAAATTAGCAGAACATGGAGTCAGTTTATAGACAGCTGTAGGTAGCTATTTGCATATATAATAATTTGCAAATCGTTTAATTCAAATGACTTGATGTCCCAAGAAGGAAAAAAGTATGGGAAGAAGAGGGGAAAAACCAGGAAATATTTCATTCTGAGGTATCAGCAAGAGGAAAGCTGATTTTGTTACTGGACTTCAGGCAGTCAAGGACACTCTGAAGTTAAAAAGACAAAGGCTTTCAGTACTCTAAAGTCCTAAGGTTCTTCATGTTTGTGTGTTGGCACCCATATGTTCCAAGAGCACGATACAAGTTGAGGAAAAGAGGGAACCATAAAGCTTTGTCTAGAAAGGGAAATGAGATGTGAAGGTTTTGCTGAGCAAGATGCATAAGGGAAGGAGAAAGACTGCTAAACAAGCCCATGTGCAATCATGGGACAACAATGATGGTATGGGGGTCAGTGATGGGGTGGAGGCTTTGTAACCTGGTTAGTACAACAGGAAACAGGAAGTTAAGGGCCCTCACCTCAAACCCAGATTTAATCTGTGGCCTTGAGCAAATCACTTCACCTTGATCTACCTCTTCCACTCTTCCTCATGAGAGGGAGGATCTGACACCTCATGGGTTCAGATGTTAAAAGACTTTATTGATTTCTGAATGAATAGGTATGCAGTACCCACTGAAATCAGAAGTAGGTGCAGAATTGACCCTACTTGTCTATATTCTTTCAAATTCTACATTTACGGACCCTGTAGTAGTTGGGAAAAGGAAATCTTACTTAATACTCTGTTACGGTTTAGGAGCACTCTGGCATTTTAAAGAAAGCACCTTTCTTTCTAAAATGAAATAAACTTCCAGCTTTTGATGAGGATGTGTGAAATTTTATTTGTCTCAGAAAGAGCTTCATCCTTGTGCTTCCAGTATGCTGCACTGATGTGCTTTGTTTCTTCGTTTCACAGAGAAACAACCTGTGTCGATACTTATTTGTGTGTTGTTGCTCTTAGATGCTGGGAGAGGGTGGTAATGTCTGTGGTATGTGAGAAAAAGACTATTTATAGAACAAAGATCTCCTTTGTTAGGAAGTGTCATTCCCTGTATGGTTTACATCAGGATGGGTGTAGGAGGAGCAAAGACTATTGTTAAAGCAAGGGGAGTTGCCCTCCACAGTGAGGAATCCAAACCCCACTGAGCACCTTGCACCATGGCTGTCCGGGAGCATGGAGTAGCTGTGCAGGGAGAAGAATTACATGCAGGAGATGAGAACATAATCCTTACCAGGCAAATGGAGTATGTTTAAGTGCAGCTGCCTGTGAACATCTGTCAGGGCTCTGTTTTATAGTGCACAGCTTGGTTTTTAATGTAATTAAATTTCTGCTATAAAGCTCATGTATTTCATAGAAAAAGTTAATTTTGTCTCTCCTCCAAAGTCTTTGTTCAAAGACACTTCTGACAAAAAGTCAACCTGGACACCCTATCACCATTTGCTCACCACACATGAGGGTTCAGAGTGATCTCTGCTTCCCTCAGCCTCCCAGCTATTGTTCTGCTGATCCTGTACAGAAAAGCCCATAGACAGTCTTGATAATATAAAATGTCTTGGGGTTTTAGAATGAAAACTGTACTTCCAAAAATGTTTTTAATCGAAGATTGTTTACACTGCATGACAAAAGTGTTAACTAGCTGCTGTAGATGTACTGTGAGCATCCTGAGTGCATGAATGATTGGAATTTAATAGCTCGGGTACTGTTAGGGGCTGGTGGTCGTGAGTAGTGCCATTGGAATGGAAATGATCATGCCACTGCTCAGTGGGTCACATAAGTAGCCTTTCACCTCATTCTTACTGGGTATTTGTGGCCATGTGGATGGCTTCCAACATAACCACTTTTATATAGAGGAATATATATGTGTGTCCTTAAGTATGTGTGTACAGTGTTCACTTGTATAGTGTTCTCTCTCTGATGCGATCAGCATGACTCCTTATCAAAAAATCAGTTGTTATCACTGGATAATTGTATCTGTACAAGGGTCCTGTGATGCTGAATCTATACAAATATGAAAGAAAAAGACAAAAGAGATTATAGTCCAAGTGATTTCCTGTTTTGATTATTCAAATATATGCATAAGAATACCAATAAGGAAAATCTTATGTAATTTGCAGATAAAACTTAATTCTCTTCAGAATAGCAAAATTCTCTCTCAAGTATGAATAATAACAAATCCCCCCCCCCTTTTTTTTTTTTAATAGGAAGTGGTACTCATAATAATGGCCTTCTGGAAACATTGTGCTGACGTTCTGCATTTCTGCATGTGTGAGAATGACAGGGGAGTGTACATCAACAGTGTCCTTTGTTCTTGAGCTGGACAGCCTAATCTCCAGCACTGGAAGGAAATTGTTTCCAAAGTAAGTGCAATCCAAAAAGTTGGATTTGGTTTTGTTTAGTATTGAAAGTGTACAGGTAATAAAGTTTAGGATCAAGAACAATCTTGAACTTGATTCATCCCCCATATGTTGCTGGCAGTTGGCACTAGTTTTCAGTCCTTGCCAAAACATAGATTTGAGCTGATGACCTAGTTTCAGCTGACCTTGAAATAAGCAACCTCTGTGGCCTTTAAGCAATTACATGACTCAGGTAGCTGGCTATCCTGTCTGCTGGCTCTGCAGCTAAGGGTACTTTTATGTTCTGTTCAAGGGCTGCTGGTGGAACTGAATTATTCCCTGTACCTTCCAGCTTCTCTGATCTAACAGACTTTTTTTAAATTTTTTATTATTTTATTTATCTTGAAGAACTGGCTGATATCTAGCAGGAACACACTGAGATCTGTACCTGATATCGACAGTTATGGATTCATTCTTTTTAGAGCATTGGATTTTTTTAATTATAGCCAAAGCCAGTGTTTTATATAGTCTGTAGTTTCTTGTAAAAAGTAGTGACTCACTGTAATTGGTTACTGCATGCAATATCATCTATTTTTGTGTAATGTCCTCTCTGCTTAATGTAAACCATCTGATCTTTAGAGGCACCATGGAGCAAAGTGTAAGTGCCCAGCACTGAGAGGGCACAAGGACAGGTAAGTACACGAGCTGGCAAGGCACAGGCAAAGCAGAATGAGAATGACAGAGAAAGT
Organism: Antrostomus carolinensis; assembly: GCF_000700745.2. Taxonomy (NCBI): domain Eukaryota; kingdom Metazoa; phylum Chordata; class Aves; order Caprimulgiformes; family Caprimulgidae; genus Antrostomus; species Antrostomus carolinensis. The sequence goes on along the minus strand of NW_010291827.1, from coordinate 6,364 downwards.
AAGGGTTCCTGTGGGAGGAACAGGAGTCAGACAGGGCAAGGAGGTGAAGCAGAATGAGTGAGGGAGAAGGGGAAGGCAAGGCAAGGCAAACATGTGGAGCCAAGCAGCGTTGGTACTGTATTCCAGGGTTTAGTCTGGAGAGGAATTTCTGCATCCCTCTTGCTTTTATTGTGTTGCAGAAATCTAATTCTGAAGTCTGTATCAAGGTTGTGCATCACTTACATCCTTTATGGCCAAATGCTTTTAGATTTTGATGGGCACCAATGGAAGAACTGGTCTGTTGCAGGGATTTCATGGTTTTTCTAAACCAGGAACTTCAGATCTTTGGGGTGGAAAGGAACTATTTACACTTGCATGCAAAGTGTTAAGTATTGCAGCTGATTCAGTTACCACGTGTGACTTGAATGTGGGTTTGCACCCCTGTTTTTTCTAATAGGACTGGTGTAGTTCTGTAGAGTTTCACAGTTACCAGGGAAAAGGTGAGAGTGATGCAGACACATCATCTATCTGTAGATAAATTAAAGAGAGTTTTCACACATAAATTACTTTAATCAGTCACTAACTGGGATGCTGAAGAACTCACTGTCATCAAATCATAGGAGAGAAAGGCTGTACCGAGCTCTTAGTCCAGTGTTTGTAGAATATCTTGTCTGTGATGGGGACTCTCTGAGGTGAATTATTAACAGTAATAACATCAGATGACAAGTGGATGCAGCTAGAAAGATGAGAAGAACACAGAAACAGTGACACAGTTTCTCTAGCTCCAAGATCTGTGGTGCCTGAAAAATGCCTCTGAGCAGAGGAGCTTGGCTCTGCCCGGGGGAGGCAGAGGGGACAGCGCTATCTGCCGGACCTGCAGCAACAGGGACGTTGTTTTCCAGGATGGCTCAGCACAGAGCCAGGCGTATTTGAGGCGTATTTTACCTCCTGCCCACAACACACATGAACACACACACATGCGTGCACATACATGTTCTCTCTCTCCCCTTCCCCCTCTGCCCCTCCCTTGGGATCTCTCCATGTCATCTCTCCTTCTTGTGCAGTATTTAGCCTCTGGATGGAAACCTACGATTACTCTGAATTTGTTTGGGGTTTTTTTCTGGTTGTTTCTTTGTTTAAAGTTAATAAAACATCTAATAAAAGTAAACAAACTATAGCAGAATACCTAGTCAGGAGAGGGTGCCTGCTTAGCCACCGAAGTCCTAGCGAGGAATTCCCTTTGAAAAGTGGTGGTTTTGAAGGACAAAGTGACATTTTACAGATTCAAAGCTCTGTGTAACTTCTGCTATTTTACACAGCACCTTTGAATTTGACCAGGGACATGTTTCTCACTGTCAGAAGACAAAAGACCTTTTGAGTCTGTCATATTGAAGCTGGAAAAACTGTTTCTTCTTTCTTTTGTGTGATGTCTAATGTATTGCATATATGCTTGTCATTTTAGATGAAAGACAATGACGATTCTGCTGCTAGGAGGAGAAAGTTGGAAACCTACAGATGGAACATGTAGGACATAGCCAAAGACCAAAAAAGTTTCTCTTTCACAATGAGAAACTTGATTCTGCAAGATAAATAAGTATATCTGACCAAACATCTCCAGTACAAAAAAAAACCATCTCTTGGAATCCTTTGTATTTCCTGAACTCCTGTGAAAACAAACTGTATTCCAGCAGTAGCCTAGAGCTGTCTTCCAGGGACTTGGAAACAAACTTAAAGATGTGTGGCCACGTTTATTGACAGCTGGGAGGAGATTCAGCCTTGTTCACTGTTTAAGAAAAAAAGCAGTAGCCAGTGCTTCAATCCAGCCAAGGTAAGACAGTAGCACTCGCTGAACAAGCTTTTCTTTACAAAAATGCAATCATTGCATGGTGCTAAAATAATTAATGCATTGCTGCATTTTACTAGCAGTAAGAATTCAGAAATTAAATGAGCAAATGTGAATGAATATGTGTGGCGACTGACACACTAATGGATTTTCATCCACTGCTGAAGTGAATGAGCTGTGGAGAGGCCTAAAAGCATATCTGGGAACGTGCCACCTCATTAGACTCTGGACTGGTAAAACAGCACTTCAGTTACAGCACACAAAGGCTTGCCTATGTGCATATGCACTACTTGATTTTATTGGCATTGACTCCCAGAAAACAATACCCCAAAAGTACCTAGACCAACACCAGGGCTTAGAATTTCCAGGATGTATAAATAACACACCTCTAAATGAGGCCTGTATTAAAGTGCTGAAAAAAAGGTGTTTATTTAGTTGCCGACCACAAAGCATTAGCAACGTGCAGGAATGTAACTCAGTGTGTTTCTTGGACACAGAAGGGAGAATTTTCAACCCAGTCTTGGGAGAGCACCTGCTGCTCAAAGGGATCCAGTCCCTGGACCCTGCCTGTCCTCTGTGCATGCGCAGGCTTTGGCTTACGCAAGGCTGTTCTGCATCTGAGGAAGCGTTTCTCTGACAGGGAGCACCACTGTCAAAAGCATTAAAGGCTTACGAACAGCTCAGGCAGTCTGCTTGCCAGGGCAGTTACATGTTCACACAGGGGAGGACTCTCTAATATCCAGTCCTTCTCATTCTTAGTCCTGAAAAGAAACAGTTCTCAGAGACAAGTTAAATAGAGGCTTGTTGCACAGCCTGTGTTTTCTCTGGGAGATAAGGATGGCAAAGGGACTGTGCTTTGTGGGTCCTCAGGGAAAGCAGAAAGGAAGAGCAGGCAGCATTGAAGGGTCAGAATATTGTCCATCCAGAACAGAGGCCTTGGAAATCAGTTGGCCTCTTCCCCAGGTATGAAGGAAGGTAAGCCAAGCTCAGGTGGCAGGAGAAAATCAAGAACATCCATAATGTATATATAACAGAAAGAGGTTCTGCAGCACGTGTGTGACAGAAAACAGAGCGGTTGCTGGGTATGGAACAGAGCTTTCAGGAATCGTAGGGGTGCAAAAAATGATGCAACAGAAATGCAAGCAGCTATTTGTATAGAGAGAGCATGTAAGTTAGCACTGTCACTCGGGGTACTGCCTCTTAGGAGCATTAATGGGGACCTACCTTCTTGAATGTTGGGGGAGCTGGAGGGTGAGGAGGGTGTGCAACTGGGGCTGGGTGCACCTGAAGGCTGCAGACCTAGTCCCTGGCATTGGGAACTGTGCATCAGCTGGAAATGTAGGTCTACAAATGCAAAGATGTATGAAGAGTATAGCTGGAGTTGTCTGTAGTGTAGAATATACAATGAGGATCCAGATATTGGTAGGTACATGGAGAATGCATTTGAAAACTGGAGTGTGAAAAAGAGAAAACTGAATGAGCTTTTATAGCCCTCCAGGCACCCTGTAAAAGCGACTAGAGAAGTCTGCCTTTGCTATAGATTTCTGTAGAATGGTTTCTAAAGTGCGTGGGAAGGATGCCTACATCTATTAAATTCAACATTTTAAAATTGGTAGATATTATCCTGCATGACTTTTCAGCATACAGCAGGAGCAGCAGTGAGCCGGTGTAAAGGATGCTCTCCTCCTTGCTGTGCTCTTTCTTCCAGCCCTTGTGCATCAGGGGATTGCACCGCTGATATTTGGCTGTTGCACAGCTCTGGTGGCCTTGAGGTTGGGATGGTTGTTGATGCCAGTGGTGGGTTTGTGTTCGCACCTGACAGTCAGGAAGGGTTGTGCAAGGAAGAAGATTTGCTGATGTTCAGCTGCACGATGAAGAGGACGGTTGCAGTGGAGTGAGCTGATGTGATTGCGGATGGCAGAGGAAGCTGCCAAGATGGCTGTCACAGGGGTCCCAGCACACAGGTTTTGGGTTGCCACTCCCTTAGCCTGGCTCAAGGACCATAAGAGTGAGAGATTAGAGGGGGCTGAGTGCTGCCATTATTTTTATCTCCTCATCTTGTTGTCCCTGTGCAGAAGTGCCAGCCTTTTTTCTTTTTTTTTTTTCCTTTTTTTTTTTCCTGCGAAGCATTAACTGGGTGGGTTGCCATAGCAACCCCTGCATGATAAGTTGGGCTGCTTCTTGCAGCATTCAAGATGTTTCTCTCTCAACATTCAGTTCCCTTCACCATTTCCCTGGAGTGCCAAATTGGCCGAGAGCTTCGTGGTGCTGAGCACCCTGCACCCTAAGGGTTACACCTGTCCTGCAGCCTGTTCACTAGAGGCATCGGGGCTGCATTAGGGCAAGAAGGGATGTTGGGTGGGGTTTGAAGAATACATGCTCTCCATCTCTTTCACAGCACACCAGGGTTGAAAACTGAAACAGGCTTCCAACTTGGCATCTTGTTTATTTGCAAGTTTTTCTGAAGAGGGCTGGGCAGTGTGTGATGCCTGCTCGAAACAGGCTCATGGAGACCTTGGAGTGGTTCCCAGCTAAGCCCGGCGAGCGATAACTCATTACTTTTTTAGGATGTTTACTTGTCACTGTAATTGAAATTGGTTGGCTGGTGTGTTCTGGAGAGCCTGGGGTTAAAGGAGAAAAGGACTTGGGTTGCTACCTGGGGGAGCACCAAGGTACCTGACAGCAGGGCTGTGCTAAGGCAGGAGCAGGAAGGGTTGAAAGGTCAGCCAGTGGCTGCTGGCCAAATCAGCCTTGTAGAGCTGCTGCTTCCTCTTAATCCTCTCAGACCCGCTCTCTCCTCCCTGGCAGGATTCTCCATAATAGATGTAATTAGAGCAGCCGTAGCACAAACAGTACAGCTCTGCTGATCCGTGTTCTATGTTTCTGGCAGTGCACCTGGCTTCCTGAGAACAGCACATTTCCACTGTACTTCATGAAACAGGTGGTTGTCAAATGAGATAGCCGGGGACATTGTCCAGTAGTTCCTGTGTCTATAAAAAACCCCAGCATCACCACTCATCCACCACATATGGGCTGGGTTGTTTCAGAAGAGTTAGGAGCAAATCCTGTGGCTTAATGTAGGAGGCTACATCGTGGCTGCCATTTTGTCTTCTTGTGGAGAAAAGTCAGACTTCATTATTTGGATGTTCATGATGGATGGCTTCTAAGGGGGTTGGCTTCTAAGTTGCTGGTATCTGCAGCCACTAATTTGCAAGCTGTTGGTCTCCATAGTCACACCTGGCTACTGGAGATACCATAAATAGGAGGTTTCATTGATTAGTTTGCTGGTGGGTGTGCACAGTAACCCAAAGAAGCCCAGGAGAAAAGGGGACAGCATTTGAAGCTTGACCGCCAGCATGTAGGGTCTGTCATTGCTTGGGTCAGTCCCTGCTGTAATACTTCAGGGCTGCAGCAGTTTCAGGAGTCACAGAAGGACGTGGACTGCAACAGGACAGCATAACCTGTCCAGTCAGTAAATGAAGCAGAGCAAGGAATTGGGAAGGTGTCCTTAGCTAGGAATTACTTGGAGTTGTCACAGTAGGCTATAAAGGGTGACGTAGACACAGTTTCTCTGTGTGTGGTTATTGGCAGATGATGAATGCAGCTTGCTGATACAAACATGAATTAGATGATGTCTAGGAAAAGTGTTGGCTGTCTTTGTTCTGTGCCTGCTTGGCTTAAGCAGCGTAGGGACCAGAATGCATGAGTGTCAGGAGGCCAACAGGGCTGTGGCAGCGAAGGGCTGGTGTTGTGCCCAGCTGAAGGGCTCGAAGCGCATGCTTTCTGATGGCCACACATTTCTCTGGGTGGGTCTGGCTGTCTGTGCTCTGAATTTTGGCTCTGCGAGTTGCTCCTGTGTTGTTCTCTGATGGGGCTGGGCAGGTTTAATTCAATAGATTGTGCTGTTTATTGAGCTGACATCAGAGCAGATGCTTTAAAAAGAGGGAGCACATTTAACCAGTACTTCATTTTTTCAATTCTGTCCACTGTGATGTTCAAAGTTGGAGAAGCCCTTCAGGGCATGGTGGCCCCAGTCCAAGAAGAGAAAGCCCAGCCTGCTGCTGGCATTAGGCTCCTGAGAATCAGGCTGGAACATGAGGAGAGAGGATTTCCCAGTATTTCCAACTGTGACCTTCAGAGCTGTGCAAATGTTGGTATTAAACTCATTAGAGGCAGAGGCCTTTCTGTGACCCAGCACACAGACAGATGCTGGAGCCAGCAGCGTTGGTTTGCAGTTTCAGAGCCATGCTGGGCTGTATGGGCGTTCTGCACTGGGTGAGAGAAATGCAACTGGTGAGCCAGGGAAGGTACCAAGGCCCAAGTTGTATGGGGCTGTGGATGTGTGTCCAGGTAGGGAGAAGGTTCAGCAACAGCTGTCAGGCCCAGCTCCTTTTGTCTAGGAGCCAGCAGCATAACTCTCCCCGCTCCCCGGCCTGGGCTTTATTTTGGAGGGCGGACTAACGATGCTGGTACCCCCTCTCCAGCTCCTCCAGCCCCACACCGCCCCGTCCCTGCAGCCGGGAAGCAGGATGCCGGAGCTCT
>NW_010291826.1:99985-189317 GCF_000700745.2 Antrostomus carolinensis | reverse complement strand
TATAATATTATATATTTTATTTATTTCATAGCAAGTCTGAAATGATTACACACCACCCTACATCCACTGCTTACAAAGTGGCAAACAGTAAGAGCGACCACTTCCGAGTTCTTCTGCACTGGAATTAGAAAGCAAAGAGAAACTACACAGGGCACTGGTCAGTGACTAAGTCTTGTCGATTCCCTTGAAAAATCACAGCTCATTCCTAAACTGAATTTATTCAAATAAACATGTGTCTTTATTTCCTCTAGTGGAAATAGAGGAATGAGTCGAATTATAGACAAGGAGGGAAGACTGAAATACTCAAGAAATTAAAACCACACACAGTCTGAGTAGTTGTATGTAGTAGTCCACTATGTAAATGTTGTTTTTGTTGGTGTGCCTGAACTGCCTTTAAACTAGCCAGCTTGGCTAGCAACAATGATCTGCAACTGCTGAGCTGAGCAGAAACTCCCCAAATGTGGGAGATTGTTCAGCTCCCTCCAGCTAAGCTCTGTGGCACTACCATTACACCTCTGTGCCACACAAAGTCCCACAGTAGAGTCCTTTTATGTATATCCATAAAAGGGGCAGTAATACCTATAGCTATAGAGCAGGAAAACCCTAAACCAATTTTAAAAATTGGATTTAGACAGTTAAATCTATCAGGTCTTTTAGGTCCTGTTTTGGTTTGGGTTAAAATGGTTTCAGAAACACAGGTCTTAAGTCTCTCTCATCAGAAAAGTTTTGTGGCCATATATAGAGAGATATAAAGCACTATGAAAAGTCAATTCTGAAATAAAATAAATGGTGATGGTACAAACTGCAGTTTATGCTCTGTTCATGGCAGATATTTCAGTACGGTGTATTTGTGGGTCAAGTGTTCTGCGGCTTGTGCAAAGTAAGGTGTCTCTTTCAATACGAATTTTTAGTGAGCAATCAAACCACTAGTCCCTAAAACTGTCAGTGACATTCTCTCTTTAACCTGCATTTTGTTCCCTTCTGATTTTGTCAGAATTCAAGGTCACACATGCAGCCCCACTGGATTTTTCCAGAAAGTCATCTGAAACAACAGAACTTTAATCCCATGAAATTCCTGTAGGCAGGCTCCTCTTTCAATACGAATTTTTAGTGAGCAATCAAACCACTAGTCCCTAAAACTGTCAGTGACATTCTCTCTTTAACCTGCATTTTGTTCCCTTCTGATTTTGTCAGAATTCAAGGTCACACATGCAGCCCCACTGGATTTTTCCAGAAAGTCATCTGAAACAACAGAACTTTAATCCCATGAAATTCCTGTAGGCAGGCTCAGTAAAATACCAAAAAAACCCCACGTGCTTAACATAGAATATGTGTTATTCTCACCGAAGAGACTTTTGACACTAGCAGCGTAACTGAAGTTAAGAAAATCCTCAAATACTTTGTTAAATAGAAGTCAAATTTCCTCAATAAATGTAGGCTCCAGCCATAAACAATATAATAACAGCAAATAATTCAGATTATCCATTCTGAGAGAATAACTAACACTAGGCTATGCATAGAGAGTGATTCCTAATCTGGTTAGATTGCAAACATTCAAGAGTAAAACTAAGCTTGATCACAGAAAGATTGAATGACTGACTTTAAATGCAAAGTATCCCAGACTCCTCTAGATTTTTTGTTTGTTTGTTTGCTTGTTCAAAAGGAATTTAATTCACAAGCTCCACGTTCCTACAATTTTTCTTGAGGCTATTTTGTAAATTAAGTAAATTAATTATCTCAGCAGTGTTTAAGCACTTGACACTGCTTTATTCCTCCCATATGATGGTTTGGTTAGACAAGCTCATTTTAAGGTTAGGAGTGCCAGGACCAAGGCTGCCATTGAGGTTGGTGGCTTTTAAATTATCCCTTTCTCCGATATGCCAGAACATTTACTTAGAAGCCACTGCAATTATAATTTTCTTGAGCATTACTGATTTGATATAATGAGTCAATTTAATTAAAAAATAAAAAAATAAAAAAAATAAAAAAGAAAGAATGGTATGGAAAGCTATTCACAGAAGTCCTGAAATACTTGATTGAAATCTATTGTAAAAAAATGTAAATTTTCACATACACATAACGTATACATACAACTACATAACATAACCAACAAAAGCATCAATGAATAAATAACTTTAGCCCAAGTTGGAATATCTTGTCTTTACTAAGCCTATATTACACCTTGATGACTATGTTTCTTTCCAACATTTACAACAGCTACAGGTAAGGAACTCAAATGTTCTTAAAATGTCAAAATAAAATTATATTTAAGATTCTAATAATTGTTCTTATTCTTTTGCCTTAAATTTTAACCTGTTTAGACATACAACTATATATTACAGTCTCTTAAATTCTCATTTTCAAACGTGTACACGTTTAAAGATAAAATATAAAGAGAACTTTTTAGAGGGAAGGAAAGAATGAATGCAGGCCATCCTAAAATACAGCTTCAGCATCACTAAGAATTTTATTTCACTACCTGGATTCACTGCATGAATAAATAGGATCCTGGATGTCTGTGACATTTCCTGGAGAAAGGGATTCTTGGAACAACTCTCCTCACTACCTAGAATTTATTTCTAAAGGGATGAATTTGCTTGCTGTGCAGAACAAAAGAAGCTTGCATTGTGTTTGGTTTGGGTCTTTTTTAAAAAGATTGCCTTAAACTAGTTTCAAACATATGTCTTTTTATTTACATTAATACATTTTTTCTTAATGTGCCTGCCTCAGTGAGGACTTGCATTAGAGGGCACCCACACTGAACTCCTTTATCAAGGGACAAATTGACTGGGTACCTCAGGGTACTGGTTTAGCTACATCCTCAATACACTGGTGGAAAAAAGATAACCTAATACTACTGATAGTAAAAGAAATAAATTGAAATTAAACTTGATCCTGGCAGTCCGACTCACACCAGCAACGCATTCACAGGATAATGAGGGCTCCTTTTTTAAAGAAATGATTCTTAGGTAATCAGATACAGAGAAATTATTTATGATTAAAACAGTAGTGGTTATCCACTTTATTAAAGTTCCATGATTGCATTTGTTGATACAGTAGCTACACACACTACAACAGAGATGGAAAAAAGTATTTGCCACCAGAAAATCAACATATGGAAAGAAGATCCAATATTTATAAACCAAAACAGTTAGAAGTCCTCCTGCCCCAACATATGCTATCTACCTCCCCAGCAAATGAATCTGAAGCATGCTGTCAATCTGGGATGCAAAGAAAAACCAAGGCAAAGATTCTCTAATGTCATCTCAATTAAATTTACAGACAAACCACCACATCAGTGCATCATCATTCCTCAACCTGTCCATTTATTAATGTCAGGGGACAGGGCCTTCACTGTTGCAGGCGTGACAAACAGCTTAATAGCTTTACTTCTATTGTGCAGCAAACAGACAATATTTCTCCCAGAGTTAATCCACTAGGACATTGCTTCCCTACTCCCAGCACTGCTTTTCTTCTCTGCCCACTCAAGACCTAGTTTGCTGGCTGGTGTTGCATTTGTAATGTGGTTAGAAGTAGCTGTGTGGGTTTTGAAGTCAATTCCTTGATTGCCTTTATTAACTACATGTTGCTTCAGTTCATCAGGCAGTTTCGGAGTGTGCTAACTGATAAACACCAAATGTATTCTGGCTCCAGAAAGGGAGGTACAGCTCTGAACAGACTCCTCATCTTCTGGGCAGCTTAGACAGCTCTGGTGGGGGATGTCTGATCCAGGGAACAAGACAAAGCTTACTGTACACTTCCCAAATTGCACATGGAGGAGTTTTAGGGGTCTCGGCACAAACCTTATTAATCTACTGACCTTCCCTTTACAGCATTTAATTAATTGTTAACATGGACACAGGCATTATGGCATTGAATTCCTACCAGGAAGCTTTTAAATAAATCATACAGTTCACTTTCTCTTGGTAGTCTCACCAGTTACAGGGATACATTTTATATTACACAGAAATAGAAGTAGTATCATTTAGTTTTACTGCCCTGTATACATGTAGTCAAGGTCCTGTTAATGCATGTTTAGGGCTCCATGACACAACCTCTATTCACAAAAGCAATCCTGATCCCTGTGAGTATCAGAGAGGTCACACAGATGATTTGCCTGAATGAGGATTACTTATACAGTCAAATGACTTGAGTTTACTATAACTAGCATTCATGAAGATTACCTTTTTATTTAATTGCTTTTTAAAATGTTAATTAGCTCCAGTATACAAAGTCACCAGAGAATGAAAAATTCTCCTGCAAGCAGTTTTGCAGTTAGAAGAACCAATTTGGATCCCATTGGTTTCCATTTCAGAAGTGATTATTCTGCAGCTTTACTGCAAATTGCTACTTTGCAACAACAGAGCTAAACATTTGCACTTCTTTTGAAATGCAGTTGTGAAAACAGAACCGGAGAGAGACTGTTTACAGCTGCTCAGCTCTGCTTTTTGCTCACCATTTTGAGGGGCAGCTGAAAGTAAAGGAGACTGGGGATGGTGTAAGTGCTGAGGGATGGGAATGATGGAACAGAAAGCCCAGTTCTGCCAGCCACAATTAGTTGAAAACCTGAGCTGTACACATGATGTAGGGCAGCTACGCTACCTGTGAAGGGCAGGACAGCAACACCAGTTCTGCCTCTGGTTAGGAGCTTGGCCTTCAGCTCTGCCACTGCCCCACCACCTGGCTTAGTGCCCAGATGGTGCTGCATCAATAGGCAAATTTCTGTCATCAAGCAGAAACACCTCAGCCATCTCAAGGAAGCCTACATGACCCTGCTTGAGTAGGGACGTCGAACCAGATGACCTCCAGAGGTGCCTTCCAACCTCAGCCATTCTGTGGAATATGTAGAAGGTGGAGGAGGCCTTAATTTCAAAATACACATATACAACTTATATACTTGGTTACAAATTACAGCCATTGACAATAATTTCCAGTCCTCTTGTCAAACTTCACTTTTTCAGTTTGTTGAACTTTTCAAAAAGAAATTTAAGAAAAGAAAACACCTTAGCAACAGGAACTAACAGCACATCCTGTGTTTAGAATTAAAGATGTTTAGAGAATGGTGGCAAACACTGGATGTAGAAGAAAAACAGAATTTTAACACATTTGATGATAGTAGCTATCCAACCATAACAGTTTGCTTTCAGTAGAGGACAATCATTCTATTAACTATCATAACAGATAATAGTTTATGATAATAGTTGCCCGACTATAATAATAGTTTGCCATCAGTTGAGAAGCAAAGGCTACAGAAAGCAGGTGTACTCACTGCAGTAAGAACCTTAAATGGAAAAGAATTAACCTCAGCTGTACTAGAAAATACAGGAATTTTGAGTGTTATTTTCTATCAGTACAGTCTATCATTCTAATTTTCAGATCCTGCAGTAAAACTAACTGTACAGATTTCAGAGTGCTGCAGAATGGCTGCTATGGTAGGTTTTTATAGTTAGCTACTAATAAAGACTTACAAAAGGAAAGGGCTTATAATCAGAACTCTGAGAAGAGAAAAACATTTTCCTAAACCTATAATATTTAGGGAGATGTAGGGAATGTGATTATTAATCATCAAAATTTGTAATGAATGTGTATATTCTTTCAAACCATTTTAATATGTGGCTTTTATAAGTAAGTTTGGAAGTCCAGAAACATCCTCCTTTGATAGTGTAAAAATGTGGTTTTGATGCTACTACATTAAATGCTGTTGTGCTGTATATTTTTCCTTGGAATCATTAATTTTTGGTCACCTTTTCTCTGTTACATTCCTTCTCGGGTACAAAGGGTTCACTGATGGATGACAAAAATGATTAGAAGCATGAGAAGACTTCCCCCATATGAAATGAGCATGCTAAGATTGAGATGTTTATAGATGAGGCAAATAAAAGAAGACACACTAGAACTTTACAGAGTAATGAATGTTATAAAAAAGACAAATGAAGTGGAGATGCTCCTATTTGTCATGTCTCATAATAGAGGAAGAATGGTTACCTCAATGGCACTGAAAGGCAACAAATTGAACAGATAAAGGATTACTTTTTCTTGCCTTAAACAACAGGTAAGAGTAAGGAGAAGATTAAATTTTATTACATTAGGGAATTTGATATGTCAGATTTGAAGTTGAAAATGAAAAACATGAACATTCTGAAGTAATAGCTCAGAAAAAATGAAAGTGTCTTCAGACAAATTGAAAATTTGGCTTCCATTTCCACTTTCATTTAGCAAAAAGAAGCATAATTTTACAACTGAACTGGTTTCCAAGCAAAAATTTAAATGTTTCACTCAGAAGAAATTGAAGCATTTTCATGAAAGAACTTTTTACTTGGATTTTTATGCTAAATAAAACTTAAACTGTTACATCACCAAATATATCAAATTTGATGTGACAGTTCTAGGGAAAAGTTGCCAACTGTTTTTTCTTTTAGCTAGGAAAAAAAAAAAAAAATCCTATTTCCACTATGTACTATTATAATTGAGAGAAGAAATATAAATATGAGTAAGACAGTTTGGGAGTTTTTTATTAGTTATAAAACAGCAGCTGTAGTAAGAAAACAACAAAGCTCCTTAAATTTTTCTTAGCTGTGTCTGGCCATCAGATTAATTAAAATATTGAACTAACACTGCTAGCTGTTATCTTAGTTTATGCACACCTCAATTCACATTTCCTACATGTTGTGTTATTGTTATTTTTTCCATCAGAGAATTAGAATTTGTTTTATAGTAAGGAACAAGGCAGAGGACACGGTGCTAACTACACCTGGTGAGAAGAAAGGTAAGATATCTTAAGGGTTATTAAAATTCAAGCTATACAACTTATTCACTAAACCTACTTTTTCTTGCTTACATCAAGTTCGCTATTAAAATAAGAAAGTAAACAGAAAATGCAAAATCAGCTATGGCATTATGCAGCTTCAGATGCTGAAAATCTTCTCTGAAAGATGAAGAATTAAAAATTTTTTTTCTTTAGTAGAAAAACTAAACTTAAAACTGTTCAAGCTAGATGCTTTTTTTTTTTCAGCCTGAACAATTCTCCAAGTTTTCATTAAAGATTATTTTTAAATGGACAAAATAAAACAGAAGTGGTTTATTTTATGTAAAAGGAAAAATATTCCCTTGGCCAATGATTTTTACCAGCTGTTTCAACTGACAATCAAACACAGAAACAAGCACTATGCACCCAAGACTACCATCTTCTCCCACAACACATTTCTAATGTTCTCTAGCCCCTGTTTAATGGTGTCATTAACAGCATGTTATGCCCTTAACTGTGGTTCCGCTTTGTTTTGACTATCCTGTCATTATTAATTCATTTGGAATCTGCTGTAGTAATACCGATCATAATGAATTCATTTTATATTAATGTGCATGTCATACTCATTATCGTGGGGATTTCCACTATAATTTTGCCTGAGTGAAAACAAAACTAATTGCAAAAACAATTTGTTTGGTGTGATGATATATTAGAAGGGATTAACCTGCCTCTCTTTTTTTACAGCACCAAGTGGCCTAAGTAGTGTGTCCTTCCACAGATTCCTTCAAAAGCTTTTTTTCCTAATCACATTTGAGCTACCGTGGTGACCTACACATTAGGGTTTGCTTCTTCAGAAAGACTTAGTACAAATACCCAGTTCCTTTTGTAGTCCTCTTGACTTCAGTGGGGCTACTCTCATGCATAAAATTCCAGTACAAAGTTTCTTTCCTTACCCAGCCCAGATAGATCTTTTCCTACACACAGAATAACGGGCTGTTAATCACAGAATTGTAGTGGTTGGAAAAGACCTTTAAGATCATCAAGTCCAAGCATAAACCCAACACTATCAGCTCTATCTCGAAACCATGTCCCTAAGCACCTCGTCTACCCATCTCTTAAATACCACCAGGGAAGGTGACTCCACCACCTCCCTGGGCCGCCTGCTCCAGTGCCTGACTGCCCTTTGGGTGAAGAAGTTTTTCCTCAGATCCAATCTGAACTTCCCCTGGCACAACTTGAGGCTATTTCCTCTCATTCTATCACTTGTTACCTTCAAGAAGAGACTGACCCCCACCTCTCTACTCCCTCCTTTCAGGTAGTTGTAGACCTTGTGAGCAGGTCTCCCCTCAGCCTCCTTTTCTCCAGGCTAAACAATCCCAGCTCCCTCAGCTGTTCCTCATAAGACTTTGTAATGATTCACGTAAGACCACGTAATGATTGCTGGCACACAGAGAGAGTGGTCTTGCCTACAGCTTTTCTTTGTGCTTCCTAATCTTGCATCAGTGACACCACTGAAAGAAGAAACAAGCATTACTGAAATCATGGCATGTATTACGAAGTTGGCCTCTCAAACCCATGCTGCCACAGCTAAACATGGGACATCCAGCTTGCTAATAACTGATGTTGCCTTTGTACCTGTACCTTGTCTCCTTCACACAGAAGGCTAGAAAGGTTTCGGTTAGGAAGGATGTCTAGATATGTCCAGCCCAACAGTGAGCAGGGCTAACTTCAAAGCCAGATCACATTGCTCAGTATCTTGCACAGTTAGGTTCTGATCTTCTCCAAGTATGAAGAATCCATATGCTCCCTTAGCACCTGCTCCAGGGGCTAAACTATTTGTAGTCTTCTGGCAAAGAAGTCCTATTTCTACAAACAGGATGGTCATTAGACTTTCAGCTACTTTAATCCAATACCAAAATTCAGCACAAAAATGCAGAAAGGTCCATCTCACTTTGTGTTCCAACTGGCCTTTCGACTTTTGTTTTGCAAAAAGATAAACTCAGCAGAAACTTTTCCTACAGTTCGATTGTCATGCCACTGCCTAACCCCAGCAGTCTGGAGTTCCACATCTATACTAAAAATCTCTTTTAACTTGTAATGGGCAAGCTTGATATGGTCTAGATTTTCTATTCAGATTAAAGTACTTAAAAATATGTGTGCTTATCCTGACCTTGCCTGATCTGTGGAGGTGAACTCAAAAACTTGCAAGAACAGCATTTTGTATAAAGCTTTTTGTACAGAGGAAGGAGAGATCTCCCGCTGCTCCTACCTTGCAAATATACAATGAAGAAGCGAGAGAAAATAAATGCTACAAAAATAAAACTTTTCCCCCCACTGGTTTATTATTTTAATTTCAAAACCAGTTTGATTTTTAGCAGAGCACGAGATACTTTTCTACATTGAGCATCTCCCACTTAGACTGATTTGAACACACCATTAGTACACAAATAAATTACTGTTAAACTAAAACTGTGGTGTAACTAGTGCTCACACCAATACAGAATGCTCCAAAAACCAAACTGAAACCAAACCAATCAGTGAACTACTATCACTGATTAATTTTTAAAAATTAAAATACATTTCTGCAGCTGCCTAACAATGTGTGGATCACAGCACATGGTTTGTTTTAAGACTGCACAGATCTCTGTGTTCTTGTCATGGTAAACAACTTAAGGCCAGCTCTTCACTTCTTTCCTATCAGCTCTTTACTCGTATTGCCATGAACAGAGCTGTTTTTATATGCCTCTATCATTAATCTGCATTTTGTGCTGCAGGGGACAAGTGGTTTGACTCTTTTCCCTGAGAACATCTTGATTTTCATCATTGTCTTACATTTTTCTGCACATGTGGCTTGTTTAGTTCAAGCTGCTACAGTTTCAGCTGTCAGTGTATCTCCCTGGTGTGGTGGCCCATCATGGGGTAACAGAGGATGCACCTGTCATGGTAAAAAGACTTTTCCAAGAAGTCTTCAGATGGTCAGTGCCTCCTTCAGCTACTTACTGTAAAGGATTTCTCCGAAGTAACTAACCACATTATGGACATGTTTAAGGTCTCAATACTACAAAGTTATCTGCTTTTTAACTGAGGTAATCCCACTGCAACCATGAGTGGCTTCCCTGGAAAACACACCTGAGGACTCCACGTGACCTGTGCTTGGGAACACACAAGATTAACACATTTTCCAATGAGAAGGTAACAACTTCAATTCTCATGAAGATTTTGCACCTTAGGATCATGAAAATGGACAATTTTAAATAGCAGAGATGAAGTGCTTAGACTTTTAAAAGAAAACTAAAAGAGATGAAGTACACATTTCAGTCCCACTTTATTTAAAATGACTGCATTTTAGCAACAGCTGTCCTTCGTAACAAGTTATTTTTGTGACAGTTATTTTTGCCATCATTTAAAAATCATTTGGATTGCTGTAGTTATTGATCCCCCACAGAGCTTCCATTAGGATGTGACCTCTTCTACATGGAGTTGTTACAACACATAAGCACTGGGAGGATGAATTTACAGATTAACAGATGCCAGTAACATTGAAATTTTTCCTTCAAGATAAAAAGTTCGCATGTTGTAATGCAAATTTTAACCATTAAGTTGATTTTAGCATCAAATCCCTGTCCAAATTCACTGGAGTAATTGTAGAAGTTTCCTATCATAAATAACATACAAAATGTCAGCAGTGGTGGCCTAATGCCTAGAAAAAACTAGGTCCTGTTGTCCTGAACACATACAAGTGGTGGAGCACACACTCTTTGAATTGAAGAATTTTGAAGATCAAGAAACCTTAATTTACACCAAAAAAAAACCCCAAAACAAAAAACAAACAAAAACCCATCAGGAAATCACAAGTGAACTTTAGCAGAGAAAAGACCATACAAGTGGTGGAGCACACACTCTTTGAATTCAAGAATTTTGAAGATCAATAAACCTTAATTTACACCAAAAAAACCCCACAAAAAACCAAACAAACAAAACCAAACCACCAGAAAATCAGAAGTGAACTTTAGCAGAGAAAAGACTAGTGCATTTATAATTGAAATGTAAAATAATAATAATAATAAAAAAAAAAAATCAAGGGTTTTATGATACAAAACTTAAGTCTGGCTTTGTTTTATACTCAATGTTAGTTTGGCCCCATTTCTAAGTAGTAATTTCACCCAGAATGAAAAACACCTCTGCCTTTTGCTGCAAGCTCATACTTTTATATAAGACTGATTGTTATTTAACCTCAGGCTAACAAGCCTATTTACTATCAATGTAATCTCTAAAAATAAAATGAAAATAATCAAGGAGATGAACAAGTTAGCACCGACTCCCAGCCATATCCAATGATGCATTTCACACACAGCCTAATATATTGTTGACATGCTCTCAGCCTCCTTGGTTCTACAGCAAAGTAATTTTTAATCCAAACATAAACCAGCCTGTACTGCATACAAGCAATTACTCACATTCAAGGGCCTGACCTCTACTGTGTCAGGGCATGCATCTTCAACTGCAATTTTCTTAACTGGTTTAGAAGAACCTTAGTATTCAGAAAGCACAAACCAGGGCACTGTGGAGAAAGACAATTCCACCTCATGGAATATTTTGGTGAGGGTTTTTTTTAAGTAGAAAGCTGAGCCCAAGCCTGGGCACGGGGCTGCCCCCACCCAGCCTCCTTGTTCACAGAAAACAGCATGGATACTCATGCAACTCAAGGAAAGGACAAAGGTAATAAATATAAAAAATCCTGTCATTCAAAATATCTTAACTCTTCTACAGGACAGATTGCAGACACACTGGGTTTGGGCTATTCCTTGATCTCTAGTGTTACTCAGAATCCTTCAGCTGAGACTGTAAATTTATCTGTTTCCCAGTAAAAGTTAAAAACAGCCCTACAGTGAGTTAGTGATGGGTCTGTTTCTTCAACACAGCTTCTTGATGTTCTCTGATAAATTAATTATTCCCTCCCAGCTTTCAGTTTTTTGCATAGCTTAGAGATATCCCAGCTGCCATCCACATCAGAAAGGGCAGCTCATGCTCACCCTAGAAGGTTGGTGTACCCCAGCCTTGGGCAATCAGTAGGTTTCAGAATAAGCCAAGATTATGTGATAAGAGACTATAAACCTAGATTCTGGCTTTGACACTCACCCAAATACTTAATACTTCAAAATAATAAGCTGTGGCAATAAAAATATTTACTATTTCAAAATAAGGTTTCCTTCAATTTCAGAACAAAATCTGGATATTTCAAAATACTGAGAAAGCTTTCCAGTTTCAGGTGGCCCACGCAGCATGTTCCTCCAGAGCTACGGACTCTGCAGCACTGCAGTTACTCGCTGACACGTGTCTTGTGTGGCTGAGAACTTACAAAGAGGAGCAGGGGGAAATCAGTCAAGTTTATGATGGGGGCTCATGCTGCTGGAGTGCCTCCTCCTGGTCCATTTATGTGCTGTCCAGATTGTGATAAACCAGGAGCCTTTCCGAGAATGACATTTCAGTGTATAGATTAATTCAGGTTAAACAACTGTGTCTTCATGCTTTTCCTAGCAAGTACTAAAGAGAGCACTGGTATGTTGGAACCAGAAGAGACCTCCCAAAGAAAGACCTTAAAAGTGCACAGCTATCTGCAGAAAGCTTCACAACCAGATTTGATGTAGCTTCTCAATTATTATGCATAAGTCATTTTTCAAAACCATGA
This sequence comes from Antrostomus carolinensis, assembly GCF_000700745.2. Lineage (NCBI taxonomy): Eukaryota > Metazoa > Chordata > Aves > Caprimulgiformes > Caprimulgidae > Antrostomus > Antrostomus carolinensis. Next base: position 176,883 of record NW_010291826.1, on the reverse strand, counting down.
ATGGGTGTCTTCCTAAAGGATAAGTTGAAGTTTTACCACAAGTAACCGAGTCCAATAGAAAGGATGATTACTCAATTCACAAAGTGAAATTATATGACTTATATTATGCAGAAGGTCAGACCAAATCTTCAAAGAGGTATCTTTTTCTCTACAAAAATCAATAATCTTATTGGCCTCTGAGGCAAAAAATGAAAGTGCCTTAGAAAGGCAAACAACTCCAACTTTTGAATGATATATTTTAAAATTATTCTATCTTCAGGTGAATGTTTTTGTGAAGCTTTTAATGTGCAATTTCTGAAGATGTATATTAGAATGGGAAAAAGAACTAAGAGGAAGTTGGGGAAAACAGTAATTTTGAGATCTTTGACAAGAAAATCCCTATAATAATAATAAAAACTATGAAAGTGTTTGTATATTTCTTTTCAAGGAGCTAAGAAACCATTAGTCCCCTAAACAACTGTCAAATTTTCATTTAACCCTCAGAGCTGATATCATACAATGCTGCAAATACCAGTGAAAAAGTGTTGTACGAACACATAGAAACATAGGTCAAAGTTAGATATGCTGGATTAATTGTCAAAATCAGAGGGCTAATTCTATTGCCTATTTAAGGTATTTTTGTTTATATGGAATACTCAATGTCTTCATTTTTCCCTAACAGAAATTATTACAAAATTTCCTTCCGTGCTACAGAACTTGCAATTCAATTTAGATCCAGCTCGTTAAGGAAGGCATAGAGGCATAATTACACTGTACCATTCACTATTGCTTTTTGTGTTGCAATTGATGTTTCCTGGATAAATGTATGTCATACAGCCTGTAGCAAACCCAATTAACATTGAAAAGACAGAACAAGAATGTTTAGTCATCAAATACATTCAAATATAGTTCAGTGCACTAGCTGTGTATTTTTAATTTTAAAACTCCTTTGTTGCCTCCTCTTGTTCTCCGCTCTTATCACCATGTGTACCAAGCCTGTAAGGAAAATGTGGCATAGTCTGATAAAATTTTAAAATGTAAAATATTAAAAATTACTTTTGTCAGCTATATTTCTCAAGTCTTACACGGTTAAGAATGAACATAGCCTCACAGGAATCCTTTCTGGTGACTGAGGCTGCAGAAAAGAGCACACAGACTATCTCATACTCAACCATTCTTTCAGCAGTGATAAGTGATACAACTGTGATCCATTTTTCTGTGATGTTTCAAAATCAAGGTCCTAGAGAAAGATGACATGGGTAATGCTCACAAACTCCAGCAGAATCCCTAGCTGATCTCAGCCTGACCTCACTCTCATATCAAGACCTCAAATTCTAGACTTATAGCCCTTTACTAATGCTCTAGTGCTTCTCCGAAAAAACAGAGCTCAGTGGAATGGATTTAAAATGTTGGGATTTCATTTATTCATTAATGGGTTCAAGACTCATTAAGAATTCCAATTCCAGCTCAGTAAAAACACCATTTAAATTTACAGAATAACTATGGGTTGGTGTTTGGTTGGTTGCTTGTTTTAAACACACATAGTAACACAATATATGCAAAGTTGAACCTTACTCCAGTCAGAAACTTGAGTTTTTACTTTTATCTTATTTAGTAAATCTATTTTTCTATCTGCAGGCAGCCTTCCCTTAATTCCATGTCTTCTCTGGTGATTTATGATGCTTGCTAACGAGATCAAGAAAATAAACACTGGAGAGTTTGAATCCAGATGGTATCTCAGCTCAATCTCATAATGCTCTGCTGTCTTCAGGATACTACTCCAGTGTTCTTTAATTTCTGCCATTTTGACTGTATGTTCTGATTCACACTCTGTACTCAGCTGTGCTTGTTCTTTCCTCATACTGACTCTTCCTCATATTCCTCAAAGGAAAAAAAGAGGACTAAACAAAGCAAGGGCTCCATCCCACTAAAAACCACACTGGTTGACACCTCTGATGAATACAAGCAATGTACTCTCATCACTGGGTTAGGGAATTTCTGTATTCAACAGTACAAAACTGCAGAAGGAGCTTAGCAGTAAGTGCTGAGAGCTTTAGGTATTGTACAAACCAGTTTGTAAAAGCAACTGGAAGCTAATTAACATTTATGGCATTGCATAATACTTCCATAAATGAGAATTTCTATATAAGTTATTCACCTGAAACTAAAAAACAAAAAAACCCCAAACAAACAAACAACCCAAACCAAACCAATTCAAAACAGGTTACAGGTGATTTCTACAATATAGACAGAATAAAACCCTTATGTATTTGGTCCAAACTCAAGACAAATCAATATAATCATTATTCATTAATGATGCCCTAATCACTGAGGCCTCTGCTGAAGTAAATTGTATCTTGAATCATCCTGATCATTCAAATGAGCAGGCAGAGCCCAGAAAGGCAAGGTAAATCCATTTCCACAGATCAAGAATGAAGTTCAGAACAAAACCAGAAATAGACGTATAATGGGGATAAGAAACAGTTAAAGAGAAACAAGGAGATTAAGGTAAAAGGTCAAGAATAATGAAACAGAGGTCATCAGAACCGCCTCAGCTCTGACTGGATAGCCAAAATATTCAGCATCTGAACAGTGAGTGCTCATACAGGCCTGAAATTTGCACCATTTCATATCTAGCATATTTTAAAGGTTAATACGTAAATATCACTGCATTAATGTATGCCATGGATGTTCATGTAAAACAAACACACAAATTCTGAGTGGCTCAGTTTATGGAGAAACTGGATTGTACAGGCACTACTACAAGAGCCTTCTAAATCCAGGCTCAATTATTTATACGATCACATACGTTCTCATGTTCTTTTCAGGAGTGCTATAAAGATGTATTCATTAACAATTTTGAGTATCCCATATTATGGTAAAGAAAGCTATGGAAGCACTCGAAACAATGAGCATTTGGAACTTGAAGTCCAAAAGCAAGTACAAAAAGATGCTGAATGTGTTCCCATCTCTTAAACCCGGTGTTTTAAGTGTTCGAGAACTGACCAGTAGCTGTGCCAAATTACTGATCTGAAAATTGAAACGTACAGAATAGAAACATGCATTTTGAGGAAAGATGTTCCTGGTCTAAAATGAGGCATAACAAATCAATCGCACTTAACTGGTACTTGATGTTGACACCTTAAGGCTCAAAATTTCAGTCTGAAGTTATATACAAAGTGAATTTTTTTGTAATTTGTTCCTTTGACAGTAATTTTTCACTACCTTTCATCTCAGTCCACAAACAATTGGTTCATTCTTTCATTTTGTACTACAGTTCAATTTTTTTTTGTGGCTTAAGAACATAGTTAACTGGAAAGTAAATTGAAAGGGAGCATCTTTTATACGATGCTGAGATATTCTAATAAGATGTGAATCCAGGTAAAAATAATAAGATTAGGCTCAAGTGACTGACTAGGTCAAATAGTACATTTCATTTTCTATTTCTGCCATAGCAATGGAACAGGCTGAGGAAACCTTAAAGGGGAAGGAAAAAAAAAAATGCACCAAAGCCTTACAGTAATCCCCAGGGCTGATTAGCTTTCAGTCACTTTCCAAATCATTTGACTTCTTCTAATAAGATTAAGCCAGGCTTTTTTTCTTCTCATCGTCATTCAAAAGGTCATATTGACTATTCACCTCTCTGACGCTGTAATTCACAGTGACTTTAAATGAGTTGCGGGACCAGCTTTAGACAAATCTCCCCAACAACATCTGAACCACATACAGGCAATGAATTATCTCAAACTACATGAGTGATCATATTAGTGTCACTTATTAGGACTCTATTCTAATCTCTTACCTACATGACAACACTACTTGTCTAACTCATGACTGAACACAGTTATCATTACTGATAAGAACTGGTATTTTAAATATGCAAAAGCCAAAGATTACTGTTTCCTTTCCTCTCCCTTAACCCCATCATACCAAAATTACCATTGCTTATTTCCAACCAGCTCAAAGACAGCACCTTAGATGTCAGTGACTGAATCTGAGATAGTTTGCCCAGCTGAAAATCATCCAAGCTCTGTGGCTCCTTGTCCCTATGACAAAGGAGGAAAGCTCTGCTGGACACGAGCTTTCACAACTCAGTAACTGGCATTTCTATAAATGTCCCTCTAAATATTCTCAGGATGGCCGCTTCACTTAATTGACGTTTATGCCCTTTTTGTTGTGTGACCTTTTGGGTGCAGCACGTACCCATTTTCTTTTCTTAAATCAGGTCTGCATTTCAGTGGGAGACTCTTGAAATTGTCTGAAACTCACTTTCTCTTGTCAATTTCTTCTATTTCTTAATAGCAATAAATGCACTGCTATTACCTAATCCTATCCAGCTAGGGTCTCCACAGAATCACAAGGGTTGGAAGGGACCTCAGGAGATCATCTCGTCCAACCCCCCCGCCAAAGCAGGTTCACCTAAAGCAGGTTGCAACGGACTGGATCCAGGCAGGTTTTGAACATCTCCAGAGATGGAGACTCCACACCCTCTCTGGGAAACTTATTCCAGAGCTCCAACACCCTTACAGTAAAGAAGTTTTTCCTTAATTTTGTGTGGTTTTGCTGTGAGTTACCAACCTGAGCTTAAAAAAAAAGCATTTGCAGGAACACTTGAAAGGTATGAGAGAGAATCCCAAATATATACTTCAAACCAGTCGCAGTAGCAGTCATGTAAGTGGAAATTGATTATGGCTGCACTATTACTGTAGAGTTTTACCAAAAAGTAGCACTACTGGGTTTAATCCTTATATTGTATTGACAATTGACCTTTTTCATGTTAATTTTATCACCTTTATTAAAAAAATGACAACAACCAACCAAACAAAAAAAAAACCCAACAACAGAGAAATTGGATATCCTTTTAGGGCTTTGATCACAATCAAAATCTTAACCCATATGTTTGCCTAAAACAACTGAGCAGCAATTGAACATCCTCAGAAAAAAAAACCCCAAACAACCCCAAACTAAAGGCTCTACAAAATAGCAGAATCATTAATCCTTGAAACATAACTAAAGCTTTCAGGGCAGATGATGAACAGCTGTATCGAACAAACAGTTAGACCCCAGTATATCAGCAAAGAAGAATTTCATGTCTTCTCTTAATCTTGCCAAGGTATTTCTAGATAAGCACAGGGTGTTAGATTCATCGGTTACTATTTCTGTAATTCATGATGTTACCAAGATTGTTTTCTCCTAGGAAAGCATCTACACGAGACAGTTTTATATCCCATTTATGCAGGCTTTTTATTGTTTTATTTTATTTTTTGCCGTGAACAACTGCTCAGGATATCCATCCCCTCTCACAAAACAGGTAACTCCTCTGTTATTGCTCGGTGTTTCAACATCATTCTTAAGAACAGAAAAGGCAATTTATAGCCTTATTATGTGTGATATTAATATTCTTACTGTATGTCATACTGGGCATAAAAGAGAAAGGAGTACATTTAGTTTATCACAAATCCATCCTCGAGCAAATAGCTTTGACCTGATGATGGCTGTTTCCATTTGATAAGCTGAAAAAGGAAACGTAACACTGAATACATGTACAGGTAGCATTACTTCCACCACCCACTTTCTTGTGGTGGGCATCAACTGCCACCTACTTTGACAACACCGATGACCAACACCACCCCCAAAAAAAAACCCCAAATATGTTGCTACAACATGAAAAATGTGCTCAAAGTTTCATTATAATGAGATTATAATGGGTCAACAGGTCATATAATAGCTTAACTTAATTCCTAGGTTTGTTCGTGGCTGCAGGTCTAACATGCATACTGGAGATCAGATGGCAGCCGTACCTCATTCATAGCTCCTTCTCAGGTTTCTATAGCTGACAGCTTTCCCCCTGTAAGATGGTCCTCAACTCTATGGAAATTGGTTTGGTCCTGTTAGTTATAGAACTTTAGGTAAAGGAGAGAACAGCAGAGAGACAATAAAAAGAATCTGTTCTTCCTCCTTTAATCTGCCTACCTTTTCTTGGTGACTTTCTGTCTCAGCCTGTCCAATGCAGAGGACCAGTCCATTTCTGCCCTAACAAACTAACAGTGCACTCAGTGGTCTTCAGACACTGATGGCAACCAGGTCCCTTGGGTTACAACTTCACTGATGATGTGCACATTTCTAAACAACTGTAATAAATATAGCTTCATTTGTTCCACTACAGATCTCAGCTACTGCCTGTCTGGAAAAAATTATCATGGTCCTCTTAGGTACCAGCACTAGTTTTTAAAATACTTTAATGTTTTTAAACATGTGCAAATTTGATAAATATTTTGGTTACATGTCAAGAAGGGCTGTATTTAATACGGCATTTTAAAAAACATTTAAGAATGTTAACAAATGCAAAACAATCTCAGCCTTTATTTCTTTTCCGTTTCTGTAAGAGGTGAGCTAGAGCTGCACACCCTGACTGAGAGCATGCCATCCAGACCATGACCTTCATCATCCCTCAGGCCCAGTACACTAAGCAATTAAAAACTGCTCAACTTCTAGCTATACATGCTGCTTGTTCGTACACACACAGCATATGAGCAGCCTGGTCTGCATAAACATTCGGCCACACACACATCCCCTGCCGCCAAATCGCATGGAGCTCTGCCAGCTTCACAGATTTAAGCAGAAATGACCCTGGAGCAAGAAGGACAATGTGCTACATGAGCAGCTCCAAGACACCCTTGTCTGCAGGCAATCAGCATGTTGGCAGTACGTAAGGTAACATCACACCTGGCATGACACAGAGCAACAGCTTCACCTGATGATTTTATTAGAAGAATAACAAATACTTTTAATAGAAGGCCATGGAGATGCTGGCATCCACAGCACATAAAATATATGTATTTTCACACACACACACATAGATAACATCACCCCTGATCCCTTTGGTTATTCTTTGTATGAGAATTTAATTGTGCATTTTCTATTTTAAGCCAGCAGTAGAAAAATCTGTAGCCAATCTGTGGGCAGCATTCTTTTGCTTCACTTTGCAAGACATAAAAATGGTGTCTCTTATTTCATATTCTAATACTGTTCTGCAGTAGTTATACTCCTAGTCCCATTGGGGATGTATTCAGTAATTATACCATGTATTTGAAAATGCATCCATTTGTGTGCTGAAGAGGTACTGCTCCACTATTGTTAACCGCAGCTGTGTAAAAATCTAGAGCCTTTTTTGTTAGTCAAAAGCATTTACTTTATGGCATGTTGGGAATTATGTCAGGTGACTTTTTCATTGCTCTTTTTTCACTATTTCTATAAGTGAAATTTCTTAAGTCGTGAGTTAGATACCCTGCATAGAAACTACAGTATGAGAGAGAGCATGACAAACCATCAACTAGTTAAAAATAAAAGTACAAAATGGTATTTAACAAAAACACGCCTGCTTTTTCCTTTACCAGTTCCCCTTCTTTCTCTTCCCTCTCTCCTAACCCGGCAGCAGTTCAGGTGCCAGCTTGCACCAGTCCTTCACCACCACAACAGGGTGAAATGGGAAGAGATTTACGCCAAGCCTTGTAGAAAGATGATGACAGAAATGGTGATTACTCCTACTGATGTCAGTGCTGCCCAAGGATCATTTAGCTCTGGGGTGACCACTCCAGATGCTGATAAGGTGACAAGCTATTGGTACTCTGGCACACGTTAGTTGCCGTGGGGGTGCCTGACACACAAGGTTGTAAATTAATGATTTAATATTATTACTGGCTGGGGAGTGTGCATAAGTAGAACCCAGCAACTGGAAATGCAGCGCGATCGCTGCAGTATTTACTTTCATGGATACCACACAGTGTTCCCTATGCTTAGGGGAAAATACAGTGTGTAACCACAATAAAATGCTACTTCAACAGTAGAGCTTTCCAAATAAGGTCAAGCATAAGTGTCTTCTACCCCAAAAAGGTGGTTTTAATTATTAATCCATATTCTGTGTTAAATATTTTAAAAACTATAGAGCCTGTGAAAAGGGTTATCTTACCAGTCTGGGTTCTGTTTTATTTTTATATTTTTGATATCAGAAAAGTAGTATAGCTTTAAAGTAGCAAAAAAAAAAAAAAAGCTAACACATGTTACTGCTTCTGGCAGAATATCGTACTTTACCTTCAACATAAAGTTATCAAAGTTCACAAAATTCTGGTGTCTTAGCTGCATTTCTGCCATTCCTTCTTGTTCCCAGCCATGGTTTCCTGTTTTGAGCGCTCAGCAGAGCTCTCAGTAGCATTCCTACTACCCAAGGGAAGACTTGTCACACAAGGACTTAAGAAAAACCATGCATTTCTTCTCAGATCAAAAGACTGCATCAATTCCCTCAAATTCAGAAAGTAAAAAATAGGTGTGATCAGTGCCCTGATAAACAGCCAAGATATGTTTCTGCAATGCTCTGCTGAAAGCTCACCACATCTCACCAAGGCTACATGGAAAACCCCACAGACACCGTTCTGCCCTTGGGACTGGAAATGTAACAATCCTTATTTGCTGTCAGGTACATCACATAATGCATCTCATACTTGTGCCACTGCCAATGGGAGTAAGAGTCCAGGAGCACACAGCCTTAGATGCAAAGCTTTCCTTCTCCAGGAGGTGTCACACCTAAGGAATACAGTTTAATACACCTGCATGTCCCAAGGCATTACAGTCTCTGGTTGTTTATAAAATGGAAATGCTAAGAATCATAGAATGGTTTGGGTTGGAAGGGTGATATATTATTAGGGGAATATGAATGCTTAAGTGTTATTTTAACTTGTAAATAACAGAATATAAAATTCTGCAAAATTAATCAGTGAAGATAGAAAGGACAGAGAAGTCACTATGAAACTCAGTGTCACACACAAAAATACAGATTGCTGAAGAATACCACCAGTGGAAACCATTACAATTGTTTTACTATCTGTAGTGATAATTTTTTATAGTAAAGACAGAGAGCCCAAAGCTGTGTGCCCTCTCTGCTAAGGGTTTTTAAACACAGAATCTTTACAGGGAACAGAACAAATGCAGCAGTAGGAGGAAACAGCGCAACAGTAAACATCTGTTTTTAGCAAGACTATTTAAAAACAGAACCTTTATCACTCAAAAAACCTCATGACTCATTAGTTATGTTTTGCCAACTCCGATAAAAATATTGTCTATTAATTTATTTGGGAAATGAACAGTAATTTACCAGGCACTACTGCATCTTGGAGTGAAAGCCAGAGAGTGGCAGTAAGAAAACAGCTCCTAAAAACCACAACTCCAGGCAGCAGAGTTATCTCAAAGCCTAAATCTTGTCAGTGGCTAAGGAGACGCTGTAATTACCGCAAAGCAAACAAAGACAACTTTTAAGCTATAAAAGTTAACATGGCTATAAAAGTCAATATATTTACCAAGGGGAGAAACAGAGAGATATAAAGGAAAGCCAAAGGGAGTATCTAACAAATTACACTTCCATTTTTGTCCTGATGGTAATCAGTTACAATAACACTGGGGTTATTTAAACCCCTAAATACTGCTGTCATTTCAAACTGCCCTGACACATTCAGATTGTATTCAATAAAATGTTTTCCATGTCTGAATATTTCAGTTTAGTCGTGCTGCAACCGTTGCAAGGTTAGAACAAGCTGCTCTTTGCCTCCATATGTTTTATTTCACTACACATTTCTACTACAGCTCTGCATAACATTTTCCCCAAATACACCGGCATTACATATTCCAAAATGGACAGAATTAATATGAGAAATGTTTTGTTTCTACTGCATTGGGAGGGGGGAGGAATTTATGAAAGACTTGTTTATCTAACCCAGCATGAGCAAAAGAATTAAACATAAGTAAACCACCAGAAATCAGGAAAAAAAGAGGAGGTTGAATGCGAGCCAGCTACACTTATTTTAAGAGTATTTTTGAAAGTATTCAGATGTCTGAAAAGTTGTGGATATATTTTGGTTTTATTCCCAGGGTTGTTTTTTTTTGGTTTTTTTGTTTTTTTTTATTTAAGGAGTAAAGTATCAGAAGCTATTCATTTTGAATAGGCTAAAATACAGTAACATAATTTTTGATTCATTTCTCAAGGAGCTTTGAGCTTTGGAACTTAGTGGCTTGGTTAACATAGCAGTTTTATGGGAAAAGCATATGGAAAGATAACCCTGAACGGCAGAACAGCATGACTTTCAAAATTAACAGACATCAAAATTATAAAAAAATAATTCAAACTTCTGTGGTTGTTTCTCTGCAGTTCACTTTATTACTACGTGATTTTGATGTTATATTAAAGACAACGGCTAGACATTTCTTGGACAATTAAGTCTTACTTTCCATCTTTTCCTCCTACTCTCCGAGTTTGTGTGTTATTTGGTAGACATTTCTAAAGCTGTTAAAAAAAAAACATACCTGAAAGTAAGTTTTTAATGTGCTGGTGAATTTCAGCAACATCAAGGAGGCTCAATGCCATTAGCACACACAATTTCATTTTCCTATTTGTCAAGGCATTTTCCTACTTTAGCTTTATTACTAATAGTTGTGTTTAGCTTATGCTTTACTTGCCTTATTTTTTAAAATCATGTAAAACTAAACTATTTGTGGAGGACTTTTTTACTCTTAATTGTTAGGTTAAAATGAAAGCTCCTGTTTGTTTAATTTCATACTCATTTTGGCTGCACAGGAAAATTAACTTATTGCCTGGGTATGGATAAAAAAAATAAAAGATCCTTTATCTCTGTATTTTCTCATGCTTCCTTTGCTGCTTTTCCCCCTGACTCATAGGTAGGCAGGTTGATGTTCTCCCTCACACATTTTTTGGGGTGGGGAGTGTATGCGGCTAAATAAAAATCTTGTTGGTTCCAATGATGCCCATTGTTTTCAGCATGTTTTGATCCAGCCAAATACAAAACTAAGCACTGTAACTATTTTGCTATGTTTTGTAAACGTCTTGGTGTAGAAGTCTGAAACACTTCTTCTAATAACCTGTTTTTAACAGATGTGCACTAGCCAATTGGTTGCAGATGTCCATGTCCTGCTGGAAAGAAAACAGCTCCGCAGCACCTCAATGCCAGGAAAAGCTGAAGTGTGTCCCTTCTCATCAGACACAACGGTATCTTCCGGAGAGCGAGACACGGCAAATCCCAGCTGCAGAAATTCCTCAGGCAGCACTAAAACACCACAGTCCACCAACTGTGAGCCAGGAAACAGCATGACTTCCCTTATTCCCCTGTGTGCAAAAATCACTACTCTATCATTTCCATCTGTTATCTTTATATAGCCACATATATAAAAAAGTATATAAAATAATATTGCTTGCATTAATTTTACATATATTATATACTTTTCAGAGGCTGACACACACCTTTCTCATTAGCTGCTAGCTCAGCAGATGCTTATAGAAAACTAGATGCCATAAAATTCTTTAGATTTGTGTTCACAAGACATAGGTGATTTAAGGTGTACTTTTGATTATTTTGTTCAAAAGAATAACTACGGAACTCCAGATTTGTATATTTACTTTAGGAAAGACAGAATGCTTTTACGGTAGCTTTTTTAACAAAGCCATAAAGAGAAACAGCAACAGCTCCAAATTATATATTTGATCATTCTAAGTGAGAGTTTACACTCCATAGGCGATACCAAAAGCATGATATTACTGTCTGCCACACATACTTTTTAGTTAGACTAGCTGACATTTCTGGGATTGTTTTGTTTAGAAGTACAGAAAAACATTTTAATCTTCTCCTACCTTCTAGCAGAGAAATTCATGCTACCTTAAAGTTGTTGCCAACGACTAAAATCTCTTGGCAGTAAACTCTTTGTACAACTTAAGTAGTCTAGACAGGCATTCCTCTGATAATTATGAATCTAAATCTTTGCATTGCACAGCTATGTTTTATCCATTTTGCTGAAGCAGTAGATTCACATACAGTAAAGGTATTTAATCTGGAGTACAGTCCAAAAGGTTAATTGCTTGAGAACTGAAGTTTGTACAAGAATACAGGTGCCTACACCACAGTACTTTAGATATTCTCAGAAGGAGGACTACATGGCTCTGTCATAGTGAACACTGTATGTGCAAACGTGTTGCTTTAGTGACTCTAATTAAGCAAGCTTCAGCGTATATGGTTCTATATATTTCCAAATTACTTTCCTACCTACTTTACATCTGTAGAATTAAAATAACAGTCCAGGTTATTGCAACTGACAGTATTTCCTTTTAAAACAAAGATTTCACGCTAAATGAGAAGTTATGCAAATTACCATCCACATTTTTAGTTGATTTTTTTTGTTTGTTTTTAATCTAGCTTGTCCCTTCATCACACCAACTTCTTCCCACAGTTTTTAACTGACGGTTCTATCTTTTAATTATCTTACTTCAACAGAGTCCAGGCTGGAATTGTAATATCATTTCAGTATTTGCTTTTAATTAGGACAATTATTGGCAATTGACCTCCACTTAACAGCTTTTAAATTAAATATAGTTGTTTCTGTTGTTGAGGTTATTAGGCAAGGAGCAGTGAGCCTTTTGTTGCCTCCCTTCGTGCTCAGCCCTCTCGCCCATGCCAGGCAGCTTCCCTTGCACTCACCTCATCCTCCCTGCAGAGCCGCGGCTGCAAGCTCCCCAGGAAAGGGCTTTAGCCCTTGTTAAGGGGACCTTCTCCCCATTAAACCCTCCCTCACAGCCAGTTGATTTGTCAGATCAGAGGCCCCTCTTTTGGGAGTGTTTGGAGAGGGCTAGTTGCCTCAAAATCAAAGGCAAAGCCAACTAAAAGGAGAGGGCTAAGGATTATCACAGCTGGTATTATCTGTTAGTCCATGGTGATCTGAAACATTTTTCTGTACCAACCCCACAGCCAACTAAAAGGAGAGGGCTAAGGATTATCGCAGCTGGTATTATCTGCTAGTCCATGGTGAACCGAAACATGTTTGTTACAATAATCTTCTAGATTTTTCTGTGCCAACCCCAGTCCCAACTACTCTCCCCGTGACATTTAGGTTATTTAGAGAACTTTGGTTTTGCTTTTAAAAAAAGACAAAAAATTGGCTTATGAACCATTTATAACTAGGTAGCTCTAAGACTGGCAAGTGAAGTCATGGTGGTCTTCAACCAGCAAAAACTTAGGAAAGATTAAAGGCTATCAATCTCTGCTGCAAGATATCACAGAATCACAGAATGTTGGGGATTGGAAGGGACCTCGAAGATCATCTAGTCCAATCCCCCTGCCAGAGCAGGAACCTAAATGAGATCCAACATTGATAGACCTAAAATTGTATTTAGGACAGAAAGACAACCTGAACTGTATTGACACAGGGTTTGAATACCTCATTTTCAAAGAGCCAAATAACCCACATGTGGATAGTAAAACACAATTTAGGGGATACTAAACTATTCTACAGTTGTAAAGCCAGATTTTATGGTGTTTAAGCCCTGTACTCTAGACACCTGAAATTTCAAACTCACCCCTATCAAAAACTTGGAAAGATTCAGGTTATTTGTTCATATTGTTAGCATTCTTTGGAAGCAGTTGCTAATGTGAAGCTGTGAATTCCACAGACGTACAAGAGAAAAACACTTTATTGACTGGTTAAAAGCACAGGACTGCAGGCATAAGTTAAGGCTTCACCTAAGGCTTATTTGTATTGATAAAGTCACTCTATTAGATTTTCTGGATTCTGACTAAAGTCATGTAAGAGCACAGAAGTCAGTGCTCCATTTTCCTGCAGGTAGCTGACATGGTGCCCTCTTAGTTTACAAGAACTACATTGGCCCTAGCAACCTGTCTCTGTAATACCAGAGATTGCACTGGCATTTTCCCCCAAACTTCCCTTTAAAGGAAGTTTTCTACAGCAAGGCAAGTTCTGGAAACATGTAAACCACTGTGCTGTACTGCTGAGAGTTCTGCTACACCATTCACAGGCACACACATCTGCCATGAGCCTTCCATGAGACAACAGGCTTCATTGCTTCCCAACCTCACATTGTAATGCTATTTTCTAATATAGAAAAACCTGTCAAAGAGTCCAACTTCTGTACATCAGAGGAAAGCAAATGTCAGGTCACAGGTTGTTTTCTGATGCATAGCTGGCTGCCATTTAGCACATGCCCTGGTGGAAAAGGTCACTTTAAAAAAAAACAAACAATTTCCTCACGTCTTGTGTTAAAACAAGCAGCCTGTATACCAGTCATAATGCACAGCAACATGGCATAATATTAATGCATTATTTTCTGAAGCAAGTTGCCTTCAGTTTCACCATGCATAGTTGTTCTTAAAATATAAAGATATTCATTAACCAGGCTATGTGTGACAAGAAAACCAATACCAGAATTAACAGTTGTAAGTTATTCCTGACCATTAATCAACCACATCCTTACTCAATTTCAATAATAGCTGATCTCGAAAAAATGTTAATTTACCAATCATCATCCCATCACTTAACTTCATCTCATTTTAAAGCACAGAACAATAGGTAAGAACCTATTTCACTGGATAACCTTGAAAACTGGTTATTTTAATTTGAGCGTGATTTAGTAATACAAAGCATCACAAATTTCCTCACAGGTGATAGGCTGCCTATATAGGAAAAGGTGGGCATTGCCTCAAGCCTGTTGTCACCCAAATGTTTTGGACAAATCAGCAACAGGTTACATACAACTATAGTGTTCAGACACTTATATCACAAAGGCTTTTAATGTAGAGACTGATATAAAATGTAAGGTCCATAGGGAAAAAAGAAGGGAGGAAAGGAAGGAATGTCTTGACCTCACTGAAGAAAGACTATTTCCTAACTAACTAAATGGAAGAGGTGACTTCTAGAAAAATGAAGCAACATTCACACATTTAGAGAAGGGAAACAACCTGTACTCTAGGACAGAGAGAGTCACACCATCTCGTCTCTGTAAGGAGAGAATTTAAAGGATTCTGGAATAAAAAAATTAATCTCACTTGTGTCCAAGTCTGGATGTAATTTTGTCTAATACTTTGTTTCAACTCACTTAAGTTTTGAACACTGTTTATTTGAAAAACTTGGGATGATGGAACCATCATTTAATAGAAGTTGGTTACTGTGAGTTTGCTGTTGCCATGAAAAGATGCTTAAGCCACATGCACATACCCCTGTCCCAAAGTTATTTCCCTGATGTTCTGGTAACCCTCCTGCCAATGTCAAGGCAACACAGCTTAGGAGAACACCTAATGGAAGAAATAATAAAGCATGTGATGCATATAGAAGTAGAGGAGACAATTTATGATATGAAGTGGGGAAAGGGACAACATGACTGGGACTGAAAACTGATGGGAACTGGAAAATGGAAACTGAAAAGGAATGTTGCAGATGGCAGAAGCAGTAATTATGTAGGCAAAGTGACCAGGACTGGGAACTGGCAGGATAAGGAAATGGTGGCAGGACAGATGACAAGCCAGTACTAGAAGACATCACTGAAATAATCTTGCGAAAAAGCCTGACAAGCAGTGATTCAAGATGGGAAAGAAGAGTTAGATGTAAGAAGAAAGCATGAACTTGAAAAACAGGGTTAAAGAATGTACTAAATGAAGAGCTGAGACAGTAAAAGGTAACTAAGAAGACTAGGACAGGAGACTGGTTTTTGTACTTGAGAAGTATCACAACCTACGTTTGGTACTAGTATTTGCCTACGAGAGTATATCATTTGCTACAACTCAGCCCGTATGACTGACACTTACCACTCCTCCTGTCAACAGATAATTGATTGACAATATGGTTATACATTTAACATGTCTCTTAAATAATCACAAATTCCAGTCCAATCTCAGAGTCAAGGACATGTATTTGCTCTCCTGGTACACAAGATATGCAATAAATTTCTCAGACTCCTCTATAAAGTGAACATAAGGAATCTACTTATAAAGCCTGTGTAAGAAAGCTTTGAGCTGTTACAATTCCTCTATTGTTTTACTTCCCCTTCCCTTTTTTTCCTGTGACCTTTTCTGAGGTCTTCCTAAATTCATTCTCACTGCACACTTCTGACACTTCGTGATGTTCTTCAGTTTCCTTAATGACCAAACAGAGATGAGAAGAATAACAATGTGCTTAATGTTCAGCAGGAATTTATAACTACACCATCAAGTCAGTCATGACCTTACAAATTTCCATCAGTAGCTCTCCAGGGCTAGCTCCAAAGTATAATAGCAAAAGAATTCATATTCAAATATAGTATCTATTAAGTTGTCTCCTTCAAATATTATTGCTACACTTGCTTGGCTATTATCATTTACTGTTATTTAAGTAGTAAGTAAAAGACCATGAAGTTCAACAGTGACTCAAAAAGCAGAAGATAAAGTGGTAAAATTGCTATTTTGCGTGGATACAATTTAGTAACAGCACAACTTTCAAACACTACATCACATTTGTATTATTTCAATAATGCATTTCTAAACAGAGACTCTCTGTTACTTTAATCCAGCCAAAGCAGAATAGAGGAGAAGAGGGAAAAGGCCTTCTCCCTCCTTTAAGTCTGAGGAGAAAGACCCTGTGACAAAGCAGAGCAGTCCTGGATCCAGCAGAATCAGGAGACAGTCAAAGAACAACTCATTTCAATTTCAGTCACAGCAGGGGGGTCCTCCCCATCTCCCTTTTCCCATCTCACCCTGACAGTTGCTCTAAATCAAAGACTCAGAAGTCACTTCCCAAACAGCAGCAATGCATTTATGGGTCCCACTCCTCTTCCTTTTACACATCCTATAAATATACTACTCTAAACATCAGCCACCGTATGTATGATGCCTGACAGTTTAACTAGATTTGTGAATTAAATCTAGCTACAGAGCAGGAAAGTTGTGATTTATGAATAGATAAACATATTCTCAATAGCCTATTGCTGTAATGAAAATTGAGCAAGTCACTCTGCTTTAAAAAGAAAAAAACAACAAACAAACAAAAGCAGATACAGCAACACCAAGTCTCAGTTCAGCATCTTCCTCCTTTAAATCCAACTCATGTCACCTGGCCAAAAGCAGAGCAGGATGATCAACAGTCCACTTCTGTCACATTGCCCAATTGGTTTGTTTCCAACATCCTTCCTCCAGAGGAAGATGCCAGCTTAGTTCAACCAATTTAACTGTCATGTTCTGTGCTGGAGGGACTGAACCCCTTCTGTCCTTTGCCCTGCGTGACCCTGTGTCTGTGGCTCAACTTGAAATATTTATCTTCTAAAGCTTTTAGGACATTTCTCTTCACTCATTAAAATACATTAGGCCTCTGTCTGGAAGGGAACAGCTGTCTCTGCTTTGCTTCTCCTAATTCACAGAGTCATCATTAGCAAAACCTTTGCTTTCTCCATCAGCAACCGTGGGCATCTCCTGTCTGTGGGAAGTTCATCAGCCCCTCTCCCTTCCCAAACCTTATCAGCCCAGTGGGACACAGAGGTGCTGCCAAAAGCTGTGAGACAATGGCAAAGAGATGTCACATAACATCCCCATGCAACAGTGCAGCTGTGTAGGTCTCAGGCATTTCTACCCCTACACCTTGAACTTGAATTTTCAAAATGTTTTATGGCATCTGCTCCTGAAGAAATCCTGCAGTGAGTGACCTGCAATTAGGCATGGATAGTTAAACAAAGCTCATTTCATATCAGAGCAACTTCCCTGAGCCTGTCCTGGCAGAGTACAGACTATGAAATTCCAGATGAGCTCTGATAACAGTAGGCACATACCCTCATTTAAGGGCAGTACATGACATGTAGTCACCACGATGAAAATATATCACCAGGGGAACTTCCAGGCTCACTACAGGAGCCAGAGGAAACGGCCATCTGTAGGTACTGGTGACAGCCTCTGCCGAGGCCAACATGGCCTTCACATGATGAGTATTTGTTCCAGCTCTCCAGAGCCTCCTGAGTTAGGGTTGGTGAAAGGCACCCCATGAGCCTGCCAGCATTCTCTTGGACTTCAAACAACGGGATTCCTTGTGATTGTCAGTAAGCCTCCTTATTAACTAAGAGTTATTAACAACTTCCCTTTATTCCACCAAGAAGAAAAGTATGTGTTTTTGCCAACTGATACTGTTTTAAAACAATAAAACTTATTCCAAACACATATTGAATGATCTTCCTGAGTGGCTGCAGTGTTTCTTCTGCAACCAAGGCAACCCAGGTAGCCCCGCTGCCTCATGTGGCCAGAGGAACCTGGAGATGCACCTCTTTCTTGTTCCTCCTGTTGGCAACTGTGTCCTTCAGTAAGACAAGAGTGAGCAGCCCTCTGCTCCCAGGGAAGCTGCTGCAGATCAGCCCTATCTCCCACTCACAGAGCACGCAGGTCAGCGGCCGACTGATCAGTTCTCAGTTCAGATGTCATGTTTCTCTAGGAAGGATGGGACACAGGAAAAGGAGATGGCTCCTTCCCCCAGGGGAACCCCACTTGGGGGAGAAAAAGCCACCTGACAGCAGGACAAGGAAGAGACAGAATTTGTTGCAATCTCTTTTTCACTGACCTGGAACCAAGTTGGGATGCAAGAGTACAGCTACAAGGACACTGCAGGTGGGGCAGTAGTTCTTCAGAGAAATTAGCTGTTTTACATCAAAACATTGTTTTCATTTTTTTCAACCTCCCTCTCCACCCAACTCCCCATCCCAAATCAATTTTGTTATTTTAAACTTAGCTTTTTGAATTTAAGATTTTTCTGATAATTTGGAGGAGTTCATTAATGAAAGTTTAGGCCTTCTCATCTCAAACATCTGTCCAGGTCTGAGTCCTGTTTCCTGTTTCTCCTTAGATAGTTTTTAACAGAAAAGAGTTTCCCTTGATGTTTTTGTTCAACTACAGCTTAAACTGGAATATCTGTTCCTGGTATTCTGCAATAACATTAGGTGCATAGGCATTGCTGACTCCTGATAACTTCTATCAGGATATTGTTACGAATATAAATAAGAAAAAGCTGATTCCCTGTTATTAGGAAAGAGGACACCCATCTTCCCTACTCACTGTGCTCTTTGTGTGCAGTTTGCCATGACAATGTACTCCTGCCTTATGTCTTTTTCTCCTCCTGTTCCAAGTCATCCTGACACAATAATTACGAAGTTTATGAATCCCTTTTATCATAAGAACCCATGATTACACACTCATTTTAGTAACAACAAAGCTTTTTTTTTTTCTTTATCGATCTGCAGAATCTAAAAATATTGCAATGTAAACAAATGACAAATTTTGGGAAGGGCTGTCTTTGCTGGGTGACACCTTTGTTTAGTGCTCATTGGAGTAACCCATCAAATTTCGGTCACTATACCATTATTCCACTATAAGAGAACACCCTCGTTCATATACCCTGGCCCTAGGAGAGAAAATGCACAATACTGTGCATAAGGCTCATATAGCAGAAAATTTACTATGAACACAAACATTCCTCCTTCAAAATATGACGCTTATGAATCTTGTCTATGCATTCAGTATGGAAGTAAAAAGACAATTCCAACAAAACGTCCTTTTTCATGACAGACAATTTAGAATTGTTATCAATATTAAGAGACTTGACATTTCATTGATGATCTTTAATTAAGGTTTTTAAACTGCAGTATCATTATATAAAAGCATTTTATGGAAGATAATCAGGTAATAAATATGTCATCCCTTCCATTATGTCATCTTCACAGAAAAGGAGCTTGATGATTTTAGCAAATGGGTTTTGTTGGGAAAACTCTTGTACCCGTAAAGTTGTTGCTGAAGAAAACTCAAGTAGAAAAATTGATTTCCACATTCCATAGAAGAAGAGACAGGCTTTCTAGAGCAATTCTCCTATTACTGTTCTAGGCTATCCTGTTGCAGATGTTACTTTTTAGTATGTGTCAACAATTTAGAGTTTACTACTAAAACTGCCTGACTTCCTTCCACTGAGGATTCACGAGAAAAGAGACGGGAGATCACAGAAGAGCAGTCGCACAATGCCTAGGAGACAGGTAACAGTTTTCTCATCAGTCAGGTAGTGCATGGATTTTTTTCCCCTACCATTACAGCTATCTAGTCATAAAGCAGCACTGAAGACACTAAAAAGGCCACACTATTTCAAAAGTTTCCTAGCAATGCAGGTGCAGTGCAATTCTGCAAAAACAGCGGAGCAGGTGTAAGTTGTGAGGTGGTTTAGCAGGGTGCAGGGGGAAGGCTGAAGGGGAAAGGATGGGAGTGATCTTGACAACAGGGGTTCCCTCATTATCCAAAGTTTTCCCTACTCCTATGGATCACAGCAGCCATCCCCAGCCCAAACCTCCCCCTCTAGGATCCAGTGCACCTATCTCTGCCCCCTCCTAACTTTCTAAACTACCCTTGCCTGGTTTTAGAAAAATGCAATTATAAACCTGGCAAGTGATCATCTAATTAAGTTTTGACACTTTAAATGATACTGACTTAATACTATCAGAGATGTCCATCTAGATAATTTTAATCAAGAAGCTGAAGGGAAAAAAGTTTCTAGGAGATTTTAGCATCAACTAACTCAGAAAATAGTTTGGTGTTTAGCTGAAATCCAAAAATTATAGAGGCATCTGGAACCATGGTTTTAAATTTTTTCCACAAAGTTTTCATCTGAAGTATCATATTCGGCCTGTTTCTAATACAAGTGACGAAGTTTATATTAAGCCATTACTTTTTCTCTGCAGTGTTCAAAAGGGCTAATCTCCAATCTCATTTCACCTCAGCCAGTGTGCGGGGTCACTGGTGAAAAGATAATAGGATGGCAGATCACCATTAGAAAAACCTAGGTCATGTTGGTCCTTCCTTGTGTCCTGACAAAATATTAGTGAGTATTCACTGATTCAAGCTCAGAAAGGCGCATTTTTTAAACACTCAGGACTTTTGAAGTTCCACTGTCCCACCTTAAAGCCTAGATTTCTCACCAGGTTTTGATGTATTTCTCACGTTGTTAGCAGTTTCCATCAATGAATATCTACATTTAAAATGTACATTTTAATTTAGCTTCAACACATCTTTGAGGGGAGTAATCTTTATTATTCTCATAGTGCAAGTAA
Organism: Antrostomus carolinensis; assembly: GCF_000700745.2. NCBI lineage: Eukaryota > Metazoa > Chordata > Aves > Caprimulgiformes > Caprimulgidae > Antrostomus > Antrostomus carolinensis. Next base: position 155,972 of record NW_010291826.1, on the reverse strand, counting down.
GAAAACTGATATATAACCAGCAATTCAGCCATTTCCTCCACCACACTCAAGTCCTTGATCTGTGCCAAACAGAACGGCACACCAACCACCATTTGAATTTGCTACCTGCTGGCACTGAGAACTGCATATCATTTTCAAAGAGAGCATAAAAAGCCTGTTTCCACTCCTGTCATTCTTCTAACAGTTTTTCTAACTCTTCCAAACGAGAAGACAGAACAGCATTTAGGTACAAAACTCCATAAGGGGAGGGGAAAAAGAAAGCCCAGGAAACAGCATATTAATTTTTGTGTTTACTTTGAAGAAATTTGAATTTAGGCAAGTGTGACTGAAGCAGTCGTGCACATGTCACATTATCACCTAACTTCTCCAAAAATCTGTTTTTACAGTTATTTTTTATGCCACTGAGCTGCAGAGTTTTGCAGTGTACTTGAATTTGTGGCACTGCAAACAAATTGAGTTTCAGCACCTCGAAAGTGAAGTGGTGTCGATCCAATGATGTATTACTCAAAACATGTAGCCTGCTGAGGGAATCAACAGGGAACCTGTACTTTTTAAATTAGGTTTTTTTTTTCAGCTCTATAGATTGACAGTAGCAAAGTTCATTGGCCTTATCACTGGTGGTAAGCTTGGTGTACTTTACTAACAAATTGAATGTTATTTTCAGAATCAGTGCTACAGTGGCAGGCTGAGCCTGAGGCATCCAGTCACCTTCTCCTGTGCCCTACATTCATTCCCTCCTTTAATTAACTACAGAGATTTGGTAACACTATAGATTTGTTTTTTGGTGTATGCATTTCCATCAATGATACGCATTAACAGAATGACCCCTTAGGTAATAAACAGAAAAGAACTGATAAACAAATACAATAACAAATACATTAAAATAGTCTGAACTTTTTATCAAGCATCCAGGCCATTCCACTCAGTCCCTTCATCACTCTGAATGACAATTACTGGCCCTCACTTAAGTTTTTAGTTGTCATTGTCAAAGCATCTCAAGCACTGGAAACTGTTTAATTTACGTAAGATGACAGCCATTCAATATCCAAAACCATTATAAAGATTTGGAATCCACCAGCTGCTCAAGAAACCCACTAAACAAAAGAACAACCACATCCATTCCATCTGGAAAGTAGCAGACCCTTGTGCCTTTGAAAATCATCCATAGAGGTCCAGCAGTGAGAGACAGGAGCTAGATACCTCCCACCTTTTTAAGTGAATGCTGAAGCATTTCCAGTCAATGCACCAAGAGGAAGTGTGTTTCCAGTGAGCACACTCGTAAACCACCAAATTCTCTACCACAAGGTGCTGTGGAAATGAAAACCATAAACAGCCTCAGAAAGATCTACTTTACTCCACATACACTGTGTCTACACTATGTCCCATTCACACGACCACCTGGAGGCAACTATCGGCTCCAGCTGATCACCAACTTGCAGGAAGAGCAATATTTGTGTGCCAAGTCCTTATTCTCCCATCCTGCACATAAACCCTGGACCTCAGACCTAACAAGTGTGGAGCCTAAAACATTCCTGTGGTAACATTTCTGTAAATACTTGGGATATTTGGTGTATTTTAAAAACATATGCTTTAACTAAGATGCTGGAAGAAACACTTTATCTTGGATACAAGGGTAGAGAGAAACGTGGGCTGGGTGGTCACAGCTGTTCATTTTGCCCTTGAAATTTGTCTTCCCTTGTTCAGCCCCATTCTTCAGAGATGAGCAGAAGGTTGGGGCTATTTCCATAACAAGCTAACACCTACACCTGTGCATTAAAAGAGTATTTATGACCAAAAAAATGCTTCAGAGCATATTCCAGTTGCTACAAAGGCAATTTAGTTTCAGTTCTTCCTTGATCTTTTCCTTCCCCTCTTTCCATGTTCCATGGTAGTCCATGGGCTAGAACAGGGTGATGGCAAGGTGTTACATGAAATAGGGTTTGTTCAGTTTGGTTTTATTTATGTATATATATGTGTGCATATATTTAAATATACACACACACATATATATATTTATTTATTAAACACAGATGGTTTTCTTGTTGCCATTCATAGACCAAATGGGTCATTAAATTAGAAGGTCATACCAGAATTTATTCCCAGACTGAAATGGGTGTAAGTAGGGTGTTTGTTTAGTTTAGTTTTGTTTTTCTGCTTTCCTCAGTAACCCAAGGTACAGCTAGCCTACAAGGTTTGTCTGGGTTTCTCTTACTTATTAGCTCCCTAATGGTACATTGGTAGGCCTGTCTTTTTATTTTAGACACCCAAGAGATTAATCTTCTTAAATCAAAAATGTTGTTTGGATTTGTACAATATATCTGTTACAAATTTAATAACCTACTGTTTGGAGGAAATAAGATTAAAAGATCTAATGTATTTTGTGACTGCTAATCAAAATTTACTGAAATGCCTCTCCTATCAAAGTTTCATCCAGCCTTCTGCTGTAAGACCTTCCTTGGTGAAATAGTCTCCTTCTGGTGAAATACAGCTCCTTTTTAAAAAGAGGTTGCAATGCTATTGTGAGGGGAAAAAAAAAATCAAGAAAGATGGATCTTAATTTAAATGTAAACAATGGAAGTATATACATTATATACATGACTACTTAGAGCAAGAATGAAACTCTTTGTAAAACTGAAATCCAGCTTGTCAGATCAAGACAGAGCAGCTCTTTTAGTCACTCTGTCTCCCAGAGAGAGTCATAGGGTGACGAGAGGAAACATTTCTCAGAGTGTGACCACAGAACTAATGAGTTATCTGTTCCAAGTCCTTGTTTTTTTACATTATTTACAGTATTACTGAATACAGTATATGTGTAAGGATGATTAGTGCATCATCTGCCTGGGCCACAAACAGGCTTAAAGGAGACAGCCTCCTGATTAAAATCTCATTTCTTCTAAGCAGAGTCTAGGAAACTGCTATTCTTTCTGGACATGCAGACCTTCAGTCTCCTAATTAATCTACATCAGTCATTAGATATAGATAGCCTGGCCAAACTTGAAGTTATTTAAACCCATCACTAAGCTAAAACATAATACAGTCAAGCCGCAAACACTCGGTTCTGTATCCTCAACAACATTGTACTGGAAATACAGCCTCTTGTTATAGCAGAGTGTGAGCTCTGAAGCAAGTTTCTAATTTTTATCATCACAAGACTTTGACTAATACTGGAATTAGTCCAGATAAATGTTGATGTCTGCATCAGAGCTAGCCACTCCAGCTTCTTCTGCAGTTTGGCAAGGATCTCGTCAACAGACAGTCAACATCTCGGGTGTAATTTGTCAAATTTTACAACTGAAAAGGACACAAATGAGTTTCAGCCTTAACAGGACTACTTGTTTCCAGAGAATACAAAGGAACTAAGAGTGATCAGTCCAGAGGTAAACATACATTTTTTGATGCCTAAATTAGATGAAATGAACAACACAATCCCAGCTTATATTATAGTTGAACAGGGCTGAAGCTACAGGGAATCTGCCATTTCTATTAAATCTATAATGAACATTACTAAAACACAAAGTCCAGCAAGTTTATTTTAATTCTATTTTCTATCATCATTACTAATCACTTGTCCTTACATTTGTCCATTCACAACTTATATCTTCATTTTTGCACTGCTCCAACACAATTTTGTTTTCTCTTTCACTTAACCACGCGCTGTTGTTGACTTTGTGACATTTGTGAACACTTCATGTGATGAGTGCCATTTAATTCAGCTGCCCCTGCTGTTGTCACTTAGCCAAACAGTACAACTGCTACCCAGTTGTTTTAATCTGCTTTCACAAATCCATCCCTGTTGGTCTTTTCTCAGAATTTATTCCAACCTGTCAATGTTCTCACTACTACAGCAGTGCTGAGATGTCTGCCGCATCCAAACTCATCTTGCACCAGGTGGTCTTTATAGCTCTCTCAAGAAATCATCTGCTATATACAACTCCCCCCCGCCCCATGTGAAATGTGGCTGACGTGTGTAAGACTGAGCTGACTATTTGCTGCTTTTACAATAATGGAGTGTGCCATAGCAATTACACCTACACTTATGTGCCATCTGGACAAGCGCTGTCAGTGAAGAATAAACTGCAGATGAGATGTCATTACTTTTTAAATAACTATTTTCAGTTCACATTAAGGGCAAATGTCTTACTAAACTTCAAATGCACACTCAGTCCTGCAGTTGTTAAACAAACTGATATTTAAATGAAAAAGTACCAAGACTAAAACTTGAAGAACATCAGAAAAATGTTCTTGAGGTAGAACTTAAATAAAACAAATAATCACAACTGGAATTCACGGCTGCTTTTTCTATTTTTCATAATCCTGAACTACAATCCTCATCATTAGAATCATTGTCTACCCCAGTATCAGAGTACACAATGCAACAGCCCTTCAAACACACACACACACACTCATTAACATCTTTACTTTTTCCATACAAACCAAGAACAATCTTGGTCAATAACTCATGTGTGAACCACTTTGAGAGTTTCTGTCCTGAGGAAAAGACCCGTCTGTCGTTACTGTATTCACAAACTAGTACAAATGGAAACACACTGTATAGATCCACATAATAAATGAAAAACGTCTTTAGGGAAAATGTGGAACTAATATTTCCTTAGAAGATTCCAAAGCATTTGACAAACGTTGATTAAATCTCAGTCTCCCTGTGGGTAAGCTTTATTTGCAGAATATTTTACAAACTGATAGTCTAAGGCATAAACTACAGCAAATCACAATGTCAAACCCAGAGAATTTCAGAATTTAGATGCTGATGCTTATCTACTATTGTAAATCTCCTTCAGCTGTCAACATAAGAAAGAGTAGTACATTTAAAGACTCAGACTAATTTACATTGGAAGGGATATCTGGATGTCAACTGTTCCAACTCTTTGCTCAAAACAGGGCAAACTTAGATCAGGCTGCTCAGGGTCTCCTCCAGGCAAGTTTTTCAGATCATTGAAAACAGAGATTCCAAAAAATCTCTGGTCAACCTGTTTCAGTGCTTGACTGCTCTCATGGTGATTTATTTTTTTTTTCTTTTGTATCTGAAAATATTTGTTGTTTGGAATTGTCCTTTTTGTAAATCATGTCTACTCACTCTTTTCCTTCCACTGTGTACCATCAAAAATAAACCCTTTTCTATATCCTCCATTCAGGCAGATGTAGACAGCCACAAAATCTCCCCTCCATTTTCCCTTCTGAAGACTGAACAAACCTACCTACCTCAGCCTCTCTTCATACTTCATCCACTGCAGCACCATGACCATCTTTCTTGCCCAATGACGGACTTACTACACTATGTCAATGTTTGTCTTGTATTGGGGATGCAAAAGAGAACACATCACATTTGTTCATCTCGCAAATACAGCCCAGGATGTGGTTGGCTCTCTCCATCACAAAGGCACACTGCGTCAGCCTTTTGGCCCTCCTCTGCATGAGATTCCCTTCAATTCATCTTTTCATCAGGCTGTTGAGATCCTCCTGAACAGCAGCCCTATTCTCCAGTGTATTCACCATTCCTCCCACTTCAGTACCACATACAATGTTGCTGAAGTTGCACTTTGTCCCACCATCCATCTTGTTAGGTTAAACATTATTAGCTCCAACATTTACTCCTTTACAAGAAGACACTATTAACCAGACACTTAGATGGACTATGGATTGCTGATCACCCTCTCTTCTCACTAGCAGGAAATCTGGCTAGACTAGTTCTATGAAATTTCTCCTCTCTCTAGTGAGAGTTTTAGCTCTCTAAATTCAATCTCTCCCTACTTGGGCAATGTCTCAAAGCTAAGGGATGAAATTCTGCTCTTCAGCTTGCTTACTTTTCTCATTATCATAAACTGCACCACCTCATGGTTGCTGTAGCCAAGGCTGTCAGCAACTTTCACATCCCTAACCAGTCTTTCTGTATTTCTGATCAGCAGATACAACAGAGTGCCTTCAATCTTCAACTTGTTGATCACCTTTGCAAAGAGATAATCCTCAATCTCTTGAGGAGGATTTAAGGCCTTTCTCACTAGGCTGACAAATCTATTGTCAAAGATGTTCTTGCCTCACTTTGTCAGATGGATCCTACTTCAGTAGGATCCCAACTTAATTTTACATTCGTTCTGAATTTTAGCTGCACGTCTTTTAGTATCAGAAATACAGTGGTTTGTTTTTTGTTTTTTCTTGGTTTTTTTGTTGTTGTTGTTTTTGGGGTTGTGTTTTTTTGTTGTTGGTTTGTGGGGTTTTTTTATAAATACTAGCTTCATTCTAATTCTCAGATTATTTGGTGTGAGAAACTCCGAGGTTTCTCATGACTGTCCTGGTCAGACTAGCTCAAGGATGGTATAGTCAAAGGTTTTACTGCTACTTGATGAAAGCACATAGTGTGTTATCACTGTGCCTACCTTAGTTACACTAAGCTACATTCAGGTCTTCTTTTTGCCATCACTGTCCATATCTCATTAGTCACCCACACAGCAACTTCTTGACTAATGTACAGAGACCACATAACATGCCATTGAGTTGAAAACTGAATATAAGCAGGGCTACATTCTTCATCACAGAGCTCTCAACAGTAACATCCTGCAGTAATTGCACAGCTGACAAAAGAATTCACTGGATTTTAACAAGTTTTTTGTCTGAGGGACATTTTTCCAGGAATATTGAGATTACTTTTAGCTAGAGTTCAAGAGTTATAGAAGAGTTAGCCACATTCTCTAAGTCCAGTTATACAAATTCAAATCCTCTGTCTGACTCCTGATATTACTAAATTTCAAACACTCAAAACATGAAGAGGATTTTATGTTAAGTACACTAACAAGAATGTTCTGGAGCCTAATTACTTTTACCTGCTATTGATATTTTCCCCATCTCCCATTCTTCATATCAGCTACAATATCTATTCAGGTCCTCACCTACCAAGGGAAAAATATATGTATTTATTTCCACAGTGAACTTTTTCCTTCTCTCAGATTATTTTGTGGCAACAAAAATACAGTCTGGCACTGTTTTCATTACACATTTTATTGCTACTCACTCATTAAGTTGCCATTAAAAGAATTGTAAACATTAATATTTTCTAGAAAAATACACTGTTGACATTATTGCAAATAATAACAGCTTTTAATGTTGGCACTCAGGGGAATGTCTGAAACCATGAGGTTAAATTACCCAACAACATAACATTTATAAAACAATAACATAAAAGCCTTCCTTTTTTTCTGCCCCTCTCAAGAACTAGGACATACAGCTCTGGTTAACAGGCACACTGGCACTCAGAGACCAAGGTAATGCAGGAGGAAGTGGGAACACAAAGAAAGAAAGAGAAAATGCCTGTTTGGTGGGGGAAGAATGAAATTCTATTCTTGGTTTCATTTTTAACTCAACACAATAACCACTCTGATGAAAGAGACATACTTTGAATTTACAGTAGAACAAAACATTAAATGGCTTAAAGTGCTGTGTAGATTTTCTTTTTCTCTCCTGGAAATTCAGTGTTTCATTATTTCCAAAGCTTTGCAGCAGAATAGTAATGCACAGCACAGGGTACCACAACAGCACAGCTTAGTACGTTATTAACTACAGAAAGAATTGCCCATGGAAGTGTGCCCGATTTGGAATAATGATTTAAAAAGAAATCATGACTATATCAACTGAAAGATTTAGTGTATTAGGTATTTTTCAGGTAGGCTTGCAGGCACGTTTGGCAGAGATTTATGGTCTAATGTAGACAGAAATCTGTATCATTCATATGTTTTCTGTAATTGCTGACCTGTTGTAAAACCTCTGACATGTCAATTAATGCCCATGTCTGTTCTCTTTTCACCCTTCACTCATCAAGAACATAAAGGAAACAATGTTTCCTATAGAGGAAGGACCTAAAACAATGAGATGGAACCCTATCTTAATTGAAATCTCTATGCTCCATTATAATAAAAATCAGCAATATAGTTATCATCATTATCGTTGGATAGTTATCATTAGAGCTAATCGGAGAAACTTTAATAGAACTAATCTAAAAGAAAAACAAGGTCTATTTCCACCTCAACTCTGTTTTGTAATAAAATTAGAAACCTTACTCAGTGTCAAGCTCCCAAGTTTGATGTTTCAGAACACTCTTTTTATTCATAAATTTCCCTTTATAGAAGGGAAATACTGTACAAATAATTCTGAGCAATCCTTAAGAAAGTTACTGTAGAATTTGCCTTTATGAAGAGTACTTTTCAACTTTTAGTTTCCTACTTGAAAGAAGTCACATTCTTAAACTGTAGAATTTGCCTTTATGAAGAGTACTTTTTAGTTTCCTACTTGAAAGAAGTAATGTTCTTAAAAAAAATCTTGAAAACTTACATAAAAGCTTCTGTGCTTTATGCACCTCTAGCTACACTCTCGGCCAGGTCAACATTTTCCACCACTGCATCTGCAAAGCAGTCATTTCTCCTTTCACTTTTAAGAAATACTGTAGCACCTTATAACACAGTAAGAGATCACTTGGAGCTGAGTGCTGGCCACATTATATAAACATACAACTTAATGCAGCGATTGTGTCACAGAAAATTGCAGATCTTGCTTTTCTTATTTCTTTTTATATTTGTTATTCTGAGTTGTGACTTGCCAAAGTGTCATCCCTGCAGCCCTCAGTCAAAAGCATCTTGATTACATGAAAGCTCAATGGTGTCTCAGCACTAAAGTAAAAGGAAAAAGGAGAGAAAAATCACAGAAATGGATGTTCAAGGGCATGGTCACTCAGGGGTCTCACTTTCACCAGAAGCTTGGATTTGAGACTATCAAAGTCCCATGAGAAAACTCTCACATGGCTGATACTTTCCCAGGGCTGTTGCTGCAACGTGCTGCTGGGGAATTGTCCAGCCAAAACCCACTTCCCAAAGGCACAGCACGAGAGCCCAGGCAAAGCAGCAGCACCATCCATGTCACTGAGGTCAAAACATGCTTCCTTCCTCCTTCCTTCTCAAATGAGCACGCACTACAAAGGCAGGGGAAAGAGAAACCTGTTCCTGCAATCCAAGTAAAAGTAATCAAGGAATCTCAAGGTCCTTTTCAGACATGGTGATACAGCAAGGACCACCTGCTTGGCTGCACGATACAGTCAGCATCGTACTCTCTGAGCAGTACAAAAGGAAAGGCACCTTACCTGACAGCTTACCTGTTCACGGCCTCTGGCCAGGACTATAACCCACACACATACCATTGCACTCTGTCTTAGGTGAGGCAAAGAAAGTGGTGATAGGAGAAGGATCAAGGGAATGTGATTTTACATTATTCTCTCTCATAATAACACAGTTTAACCTTTAGACAGCACTTTTCTCATCTGCCAAGGGCTTCAACAACATTAACTACTTAAATATAATAACCTTTACATTTGGCTGCCTGCAGCTAGCTACCATGGCAAACACGATGAAATAGCTTTGCACCAACAGCCTCAACTGTGCTCCATACAGGAACTGTTACAGCCAAACCAATTCTGAGTCCATTGCTTTCCTCCTGGGGTTGATCCACATTTGTTCTAAGCAAGTAAAAAAAGGAAACAACTTCATGAGTAGAACAGGAAAGACAAAAGCAGAGGTTCACTAGAGAAATGTGATTGCATGAGGTTTTTCTTCTTTCTGCGTGTCTTTAAATTACCGCTGCCTTTAAATGTACCATTTGTTATCAAAAAATTACTTACTACTTGTGGTATATTACTTTTCCAAAGGGAAAGAAGTAATTCAGATACTCAAGTATCTGAACTGACCCAACTAATGCATGAACTGCTCAATAGAAGATAGGAAATGCAAGTCTTACACACTTCACTCAGGTCCAGCTGATATTGTAACATCTGGTGATCTCCATATAGCCTTCTAACAAGCAATTATTTTTCCTTACAATTTTATCCCCAAAGTGGAGATGCACATATGTATATGGGTTTTACACATGCATTCTATGTATATATAGTCCCTCTCACAAAAGAAGTCAAATATTTTAGCAAATCAGTAAGCTACAGCACAAATTCCATACGTCATACCACACTGAATATGTAAACAAGATGAAGAAACTTAACCCTGATCTGATGTTAAGAATACTTCTATTACACTGTCTAGATTTTTTCAAACATACATAAAAAATACCAGATCTGTAACTTGTTTTTCCTGTTCACAAAGCTACTTGTGTTAGACTCATTTCTAGAAACTAGGGTATATAAAATATTTACTCCTGTCTCTAAATTATGAGGATGTGGAAAGGCATTTTCTGTTTAGAAAAGACAGTTTCTTCCAAATGTCACCAATATATTTATGATTGCTATATTTTTTGTATCAGAAAGAGAAAACAGTAGTTTCATAAGAAGACCTAAAGAAATCAGACTGAAAATTGAAACTTAACTTTATTTACAGTAATGAGAATTTAAGGGAAAAAAAGCAGACAATACACAAACCAGACAAACATAATTTGCATAATTGCAGAATAGGCAGACAATACACAAACCAGACAAACATAATTTACATGATTGCAGAATAGCATCAAAGAACTTCTATTTAAAAGATAATTACACATTTGCTCAGCATTGCACTTACAAAATAAAACAAGAAATAAAAACCAAGATTCACGAGTCCTTAACTACTGCTTTAATTGTAAGACTAAACTCTTCCAAAACAGGAGTCAGGGAGAACAGAAGAGAAGAAAGGGGAAGAAGTTAACTCTGCTGAAGACTGAGTGTCTAATTTCAAGGCTGTGCATCTAATATGCAGAAAACTTTTATTACCTGATTTCATTAATCTAGATGGACTTGGACTTGTAACACTTGTTTAAATGTTCACCTATCATTCCAAAACCATCAGATTTCCTCACACTGCATAATGAAAAAGCAACATCAAAAACTTACAATTGCTTATTATTTTGTCTTCTACTACATTTGGAGTTTTTATTTAGACTATATGAGCTATTAAACCCCAAGTATTAGACGTATTGCAGTGATTCTGATATACCAATGAGATCTTGTTTTCATAGCTGAGGGCTTCAAACTTTAATAAATATTTCTAAAGCACTTTGAGTTGCTTTATGAAGTAATACTGAAGTAAAATAAAATATCATCTCATTAATAAACCGCTTTTCCTGAAGATCAGATGTATCAGCTCCCAGGAGAAAGAAAAACAGCAGTCACTAAGTAATAATAACAGAGGAAAAGTTAAATTCAGGCAGATGTTTGTAGTTTGGACAGCGCCAAATACAAAATTTTGTTTGACTTGTTTCCATTCCCACTTCCAATTTCCATCACATTGAGATGGTGCAACAAAACATTTGAGATGCTGGACATCTTGTCTCTACTATTCTTAGATTTTAGCAGACAAGATTTATTTGCTACATAAGAGCAGGAAAAATCATTCCGCCACTAAATCTTTCAAAAAAGTAACACTGATCTGATCTACTAGGACATTTCACACGTGCCAGTGTTCTGTGGAAAAGAACCTTTGGCACATTTTGGGTAGAATCATCTTTCCATTTCAGGTATAGACTGCCTAGCACTATGACGCATCAATTTTGGTTGGGACATCCCAACATTATGGCAGAACAAACAATTTTTAACACAAGCATCGTCCTAATATTTTTTTTTTTTATAAAATACAATTTTCAAACTGAGCATTAGAAGTATTGATGATAGAGGTTATAAAGTAGAAGTGATGCTTTAATTAGGTTGCAGACACATAGATCTGGAAAGAAAATTAAAAACCCGCTGTACACTTCAGTTACTTGTGGAAGTGGAAGGGAGGAGGGAGAACACCACCGAGCTGAAACAATTCCCTTCAACCTCCTTTAATAAGAGAAATTTATTCTTCAACTGGTTTAATCAAAACATCCTATCATTTCCCTGAAGAATTCTCTCTTGCTGCTTCAGCAGAATTTCCATTCTCCCTTTGCCCTTCAACATGATGCTGTCTCACAAGAGACTGTGGCCACTTCTATACTTTATCACCATCAAAATCCTTGGGAGGTCTGTTTCTCAGACGTTTGAAGGTTTTCCTGCCTGCTAAATTAGAAAATGATTCAGCACTATAATTTTCAAATATATTTTAAGCTCACTGAAAGCACAGACCCCAAATGAGTAGCTCCTTCTCCAGAGAGTAAGACCCTATTGAATTAAATAAACTTACCAGGGTAAGTAAGGATTTGCAGGACTAAGCTCTTAATCTTTTCAAGAGACTTCTGGAGTTTTAACATCTAGATAAGTACTAGCAAAACAGATGTTAAAGTCAATCTACTACATTAAAAAAATAAAAATCAACAACAGTATAACTATCAAGACAACATATAAAAGAATCAAAAAGTTTCCATCTGAGTGGAATTACTACAGTAAAGGGTAAAATGAAAGAAGCTTATGTAAACTGTGAATGGGTGCTCTAAGATTTTTATTCAACATTAATATATACTGATGAATATATGTCATAAATACCAAATTTTCAACTTATTTTCCCAATTATCCATGTGGAATCTTGTATAAACTTGCAGCACAACAAATACTTTACCTATATCATCTAAGCTACACTTAGAGAAACCAGATTTAACTTGTATATTACAGGGTTTATTAAAAAAATGTTCAGAAATAATTAAGTAACTTGCTCTTTATCTGCAAGGGGAAAAAAAGTTCTAAGCTGAGACAGTTTTGAATGGTGGAGGGGCAAAGATGACAGAAGGGGATAAGAAAGAGGATACCAGCTGCCCACTAAGCTGGTAACCATTTAACACTCAACCCAGACACACTTGTTTCCCTGCCTGCTCCTCATTTCAGAGCCTCTAGTGAAGAGGAAAAACAACTGTCTGCTCCCTAAGCAAGAGTCCACATTCACACTTGCCCCTCTCCCCTTCTCACCCAAATGAATCCATCTGGAAGGCCCTGCAAAGATGCCAGAGAGTGAAAGGCAGAGCTTCACTGAGCACCCTGTGGTAACAAATGTGATCCAGTCACACTTCACAGGCTACTTTAGAGAATTATCCTGTGTAAATGTTCCCTTGTCTTTTCATTGTTCCTTTGTTTCCCTTCTAACTAAGACCACTACTGGAGCATCCATCACCTGTGTACACCTGAGAACCACAGTATGAGCCTGGGTTTGATTCCTGCTTCATTACTTAAAAATGAGATAAAGCTCAAAACTGTACTGAAGTTTAGGAATGAAATTAGAAATGCATGTCAAAGCCCGATTTAACTACATTTCTCTCCAAATAAATATTGTCCTTCAATGAACAGAAGGGACACCATTCACACTCCTGCTTAGAGAAAAAACACACACCCTTCCTTTGCAGGGACCAGGTGCTCTGCCCTGATGAAGTTCTTCTGGCAGGTCAAAGGCCGATTTCATTTCTTAATAATACTCAACCACTCATCCATTTCAAATAGTTTACATTCTTAGCTTTATCAGTCTTCAACACTGGATTTTATGCAGATATCTTAGTTTTAAATTTATAAGTGAATGTATATTAAAGATAACAGGACTTTAAAAAATTCATTTTCTGGGCTCTGGTAGTTTTATCAATAGTAAAACATACACATATTTTCAAGGGAATAGGTATCAAAAACCCCAAAATTTTATAGTATATGGCAACTTCCTACTTTAAAAATCACGCCTCAGACTTCTCTCTAACACTGTTAAAGCTACAGCCAGCTTGTTAAGCAAGGCCATGAATCAGACAAGGCATCACTTCCTTTACACTACCTGGGAATCAGACGTGGTACTCAAGGAAATACGTACAAGGAATACCCATGTCCCCAGTGAATCTGTATTCCAGGTCATAATCCAGAGCCAGGTGGACTTCTGGCAGGCATAAAAGTCTTCACAAATTTGCCAAAAAATTTCCAACAAAATCTTCTGACCAAAAAACTTTGTTTCAAAATAAAAATAAAGCCTTTTGAAATAAAGATGAAGTTGCACACCTTCCATAGTAAAACACCCAAAGTAAATATTTCAAGAGAAAGACAGAGAGAGTATTAACAGTTAACAGTTTTTATTAGAGAGACTTAAGCTCACTTTCACTGTTCTTTCTGAACTTTTGTTTAATTCCCTGTGAACAGCAATAAAGAAAAAATACTTTCATCAGCTATGGATCACAGACTCTTTTTTTTTCAGATGAGGAAGCAGTGGAAATGCCAAAGCTCTCTGGATGAGTTCAGTTAAAACAAAATACAAAAGTTCACCTATTTCCATCAAGAGCAGCACTTTGGAAGGGATGCTTTTAAATTCTGCCCACTCACAAAGAACTACAGCAGGGCTATGAGAGAGCAAATAGACCAGTTCTGGTTGAAGAACAACAGTCCCAATGAAATAAAGTTCAGCCTCTTTTCCTGACGCTCAATTTTTCAAAGAGATTCCCCCACCACCATCTTGTTAGTCAAAAATTTTTCCCCCTCAGGTCTTCCCACTAACAAATCAAAACCCCCGGTTCCTTGAATGAAACCTACTGATCACATATTACAGACAGTTCATGAAAAGAAATTACAAGGTTTTTCCTACTACTATGTTTTGCTCAAAAAATGCAGGGAGGAATATTCCAATAATTATAACTTTTATTAGCATCTCTAAGAAAAACCATTTTTCATATAGCTAATGTTCTAAAATATAGCAGGTACTTGAGGCTGCAGATGTTCCTCTCTAAAATGCAAGATGTCCATAAAATCTGTTTGTAAATAACAAGAAAGAAATGGATGATTAAGAACTATATCAGTGTGGAATATATCCCGTTCCCTTCCACTGCTCCTTTTACCAGCTGCCTTGGGGTTCCTAGCACCACCAGGACCTGCCATCCAGCTCCACTGGCCACATGGATCAGGAACCATCAGGAGCAGCCTTGCGCCAGAAGCCTCCCCTGACATAAAGGCAAAGCCCTTCATGGAGGTTGAGGATGAAAAGTTAGCAAGATCCTGACCCCTTGACTCCTTACACACCACTGGCTGCTGGTCTGATAACAACGTCTCTTCTCTTATGATCAAGTAGAATTAAAACTGATTCTTCACAGTTTTGTTTTTTGCTTTTTTCTAAGCACAGGTAGTCTGGTCCATAATTACTGTACTTTAGGATATGGCTCTTGCCTAATTCAGACTACAATTATTCCATATTTCTCACACTGTGTGAAATCGTGTGATCCTCTGCCTCTGACCACCTGACCTTCCTCAATGTGAAAAATCAAGCTGCACTGGTTCTGCTGCCCACAGACCTTCTGAAATTACTTGAGAAACAGAAACCAAAACTTTGTCTTACACCTGCAAGATCAAGCATGCACATGTTTTTTTCAGAGTTTAAAGAAACAAAAAGACCCTCTTCTCAGCATTTACAAGCAAAAATACAAAAGCTGTGGAGTTGGATATGTTGCAAGGTACCCAGCTGCCCTTCAACCCAGAGGCAGACAGTGGTGTTGAGGCAGTGCGGCCGGTGGGGAAGCCTCTCCCAAGGCTCACACATAGCATCCTTGCACATAAAACACTCATGGTGAAAGGCCTTTAGAGTTCTCTTTGCCATTTCAATAATTGGGGGTTTTTGTGGGTTTTTTATTATTATTTTTAAGTGAAGTAATGACCCTTATGCAAAATCTTACTGGAGTATTCTTACTTCAGCATTGCAGTGCTGTCACCCTTTCGGTTTGCAGCCAAACACAGCCTGCTCTCTCACTCTCCACACCCCCCCAGGGAGTAGGGAAGAGAATTGGAAGGGAAAGGGCAAGGAAACTCATGGGTTGAGATAAAAACTATCTACTAAGGAAAATAAAATTATAATAACAACAGTGATAACAATATACAATTGAGTGATGCCCAGTGCAGTTGCTCACCACCCACCGACCGATGCCCAGCCTGTCCCAGCCAGCGATCCAGAGAAGACCCCCGATTTCTGGTCAGCCCTGGTTAATGCACTGACATGATGTGATATGATATGGAATATCTCATTGGCGCATCCAAATGTCAATTTTGGGTTTTGCTATTTTCTACGCTTCTCCCCTCCCACTCCTTTCACTCGCAAGCTAGACAAACACAATGGTCTTGAGCTCCAACAGCAACTAAAACATTAGTACCTTATCAACATTCTTCTCATAACAAGTCTTACACTGAACCTAAAACACAGCTATTCTTGCTACTAAGAAGAAAATTAACTTTATCCTAGCAAATCCAGGACAAGCATCTAGTATCATTGCTCAGTAAATCCCTCTCCTCCAGCTTGCTAGAAAAAAGGCTAAGAGAGTCCTACTCCTGCAGTGAGTAACATTTAACTTTTTTCTTCCATCCCACAGACTGTCAATTTGGAGAAATGGTATCACCCAGTACTAGAGAGCTACACTGTGTGCACAGCTGAATGAGACTTACTTATTAATGCTGGCTAATCCCCTACCAATCAGCTTGTGAATATATCTGGCATAGAACTGGTAGAGTAAGATTTTTGGAAGTTGTCTTTCCTATGGAGAGGAAAAAAAAAAGATACTTTCAACCTTATAGTGGCATTTGTAGCTTCTCAGTCCCAGTAGTACATACACAAAGCAAAATTGGAAGAAACATGGAGAGAGAAAGACACTGTAGCCTGTCCCCGCAGCTCTTTGAATACTTATTTCATAGATTGCAAGGGGAAAAAAAAAAAGTCAAATACATTAGAATATTAAAGGAATAATTTACTGTACCCCTGAATTGTACACTTGAGACATTCTAACTGCAGGTAGGCAGCAATTTTACTTGCTGCCAAAGTAGATTTTTCTGTAAGTGATTCTTGTAAATGTGCAGAGCCCTTTCAAGTTGAATGTACTTTTCTAAATTGTCTTCACGTAAGTCATAAGAAGGAAGGAAGGAGTAGCCTTAAGATGAACTGCAACCAGTAACTTCTAATGGTAAAATTTCTCAAGGCAACTGTTGATCAGAGGAAAGAGGAAATAAAGTATAACATTATCTAATTACAATATTTTGCCTTTTTAAATTATTAGTATTATTTAGTAACATCTAGAGAAGTTTTCACTATTTCCCCAGGTGAGTCTGCTCTGCTAGCAGGTGAGACAAGATGCCAGAGTGCAACAGTTCCTCAGTTTCTCTTGACTTTAGTTCTTCATTTCTAACACTGGAATCTGTACCAGGTTAGCATTTGCAGGGATAATATTACTTTTAAGGGTTGCTGTTCCTGCTTTCTAAAGAACCTACATTTTCAAAGCTATAATTTAGTTCATTTACCACTAAGTAATAACAGTCCCTGGTCACAGTCACAAGTAATGACATTTATTCTTGTAATTTATGGTGGACTTAGAACAGTAGACGTAAGCATTTGCAGAAGCAAAATCATGTTCATATAGGACAGATGATAGGCTATAAAAAAAAGCAAAGACAACTATGAAGATATACAAATATACAAGTATTTCTACCAAATTAGTGCTTCCGAGTCACAGCCACACCCATGACCCCCAATTCCTTCACTCCTATCCCACCTACACTTATGGTTCTTCCACACCTTGGCTGGATTATGCAATGGTTTCTCCCTTCATTCAGTATCTTTTTTTGATGCTTCATCACCAGTTTTACTTTCTCAAGGCCAAAAATGAATTCATTTTCCCCTTGTAAACCAGAATATTTTAATTTATGCAACAGCCACTAAAAATCTCTACAAAAAAATAATCATGACTTAATGTTGATAACACTGCTGTAACCTTTGACTCTTCCCTCCTCTTTGCCCCTCTCATCCAATATTCCTCAAACACTGATGATAATTTTTTGTACCATCTCAAAGGATACATTTCCGTTGCAAGTGTGAATGTCACTTATAGTTGCAACGAGGCCCATCTAGCTTTAAATTAGCCAGGACTGATAACTGACCTCCAATATCCTTGATGTCTTCTTTGTGTAAGTAAAAACATACGCCTGGAATTTGCCCTCATACTGTAACTACTCCAACAGGCATTCACACAGGACACTACTCATTCAAAATTTCTCATTGGTCATAGCATGTTATCTTTGGAAAGAACAATCTAATTCACGTAAAAGTGCAGATTGTGGTAAATTTCCTTTTTATTTGCAAGTCCCAGGAAGGCAAGTGACAATAAGGGTGAATAGGCAGTTAGGGAATTAAATTTTTATGGTATCCAACCTTGCCAAAAGTGAGCAAATGTTATAATGCAGATGAAAAAGCATTTTCTTCTGCATAAAATGCTGGGTTACTTACCCACTTCAAACAACACCAGACTGCATAGAAGCGGGGAGGCTTATTCCCAGAACTCAAGCAGCCTTCACCATTTTTGTTCTAGTCTCTGGCAGCGTTAATTACTGAGTAACATCATCTCTGATCTGTGACATTAATGACAAAGATCTCTCAAGCTCAATAGACCATATGCCAAACAGATATGGAAATAGACTCCCACTCTTTGTATCTTACTCAGTGCATTTTTCCTACACTTGATGTCCCTGGGCGTATTTAAAAACAAAACCCCTTGTTTTTCAGCAAATGAGATTGTGTACATAAACATGTGTTTTACAAGAACTACTGCCTGTAGTACTCTAGGTTTTCTCTTTTTTCTTATGAATATCTGCAAACAGGGAAATAAATTATCTTTCTTTCTTCCAAGAGCCTTTTTTTGCCTGTGTACAACAGATGTTGTTTCCACAAATTAGTTTATAATTTCTTTCATAACTCAGTCAGAACAACCCTTCAATTCATAGTCAGGGAATAGATTTAGTGCTTCATATAATTCTTGTAATTATGTAACAAAACTGCACTTTGCTAGGTGAAAACCTTGGCTATCAATCATTCAGTTTAGTGTATGGGCAACTTAATCTTCTGTTACACCAGCTGTGCATGGCCCAGCCACACACACACCCCAAAGATTCGTTAGATTTCCACGATATGAAGTGTAAATGATTACTGGGATAGGTAATAGGTGGGCAGACAGCAAGTGGGCCAGCTCCAGAGTGCTGAACTGGAATATATGAAGTTATTAGGAATGCCATGCACAGCAACTCCTCCTCCTCCCCATATCAATTTGCAAACTGAGCAGTATTTAAATGTTTTCCAGTCATCAAAATGCAGTTAGCAAAAATAAATAAAGTTCCTCCCCCTTCAAAAAAAAAATAATCCAAAACTTCAGTGGTGCAAAATAGGACATTAAATAATAAAACTGCTTGCGTGGCTCAAGTAAGCAGCTTGGAGACGTGGTAGATCCTGAGCTTTGAAGTTCAGCACAAAAACTGCAAATATCAAGTGATAAAGTAAAAATTGGCAGTGTGCAGGCAACACGGTCAGTTACACTGTTCAAGATACTGTTGGTGTAGTTGAACAATTTTTATATATTTAAGAATATTGTTACCTTCTTAAAAGAAGATAATTTTTCACTTTTATTTAAAAGGTGTTATACTGTCAGCCACCAAAGCTGAAGTTGCTGACCTATTACCAAGTGCAGAATACGCAACACGTTGAAGTTTCTCCAGGAGGTCACATCCAGGTGCCTGAAGGCAAGTGAAACTCCAGGGGTTACTGAATGGGTTTTAAAGAAACTGATTAGCCAGCCCTGCTTCCCCCATGAAACAGGCTTAGTGCACGCCTTTAGTAATCCATCTGGAATCATTAGGCAGTCTCAGGGTACGCTTAATGTATCTTTCATACAAAAATGCTGCAGGGATAAATGGATTAGAAATTCTGAGAGAACAGGTATTCCAGAGGAAGTAGCACCATAAAGTCAATCAGAAAATTTTAGGGTTGTCCCTCCCTTCCCTGTCTTCTTTTTGTTTTATAAATGGGGAATGGGGTGACAAAGTGATTTGTCCAAGTTCTGAAACAGCTGAATTCTCACGCGCATTTGAGTGTGTGAATTTTTTTTCTTTAAACACACTTTCCCACATTCTTTCTCTCTCTCCCCTCTAGGCAGAGGGAGGTGATCCTTCCCCACTACACAGTATTTTGGGATTTTTCAACTCCCAAACACTCAGAAAGCAAAGTTCCCCCTCACTCTCCTCACATCCTACATAGCCTGCTGGGTTTTTTTTGGTTGGTTGGTTGTTTTTTTTACATAAAAGTCAGTCATAAGGAAGCAGGTCAGGAATTAAGGGGAAAAAAAATAAAACCTTATGAAAACAAGATGTACATGCAAACCACACTGTGCTGATGCGTGCACTTTGATCATAAAGGTTTGACTTCTGTACTTTGAAAGCTGAAAGAACAAGAGGATTTCAGTCAAAGCCCAGGATCAAGAGATTATTTTGCACAGCAAAAGGCATTTCATTTCAGCCACTGAAAGAAGTGTTAAGCAACTGTCATTCATGTCTTTGCAGTCCTGGGCCCTCTGTGACTTACTACTTAGAAAAAGAATCTACCATGAAATGTGTTATACTGAAGTCAGCTTGACCCCATTCCAGTGGTTACAGTCAGAATGAAATTTAGTCTACTATTTGTTTCCACATTCATATTTTTTTAAAAAATTATTCTATTACTGACTCTCTATACCTATGGATTTCTAATCTATAAAAGTCTAATTATACAATTGCTTACAAAGAAACTCCAACTTAAGAAATAGGGCACAATCTGAAGAATAAATATTTTTGTTTTCAAAATAGCTCTCCTAATAGCCAAAATATTCAGTATCTGATAGCATGTCATGAACAAAATCCATCTTTTATTTGTTGACATACTAGAATGCTTTCATTTTCTTGAATGGTAAATAATAAACCTTTTCCAGTTTATTAAAAAGTAGTGGTTTGAACTGATAATTTTATTGCCCTTATTCTTAAAGCCCTTGTTACTTACAAGAAGTTAAAAATTTAAACACATTGTACAGAATATCTACAGCCAGTATGATCACAATCCGATTCAATCAGCTTCAAGAGAAGCATAAAAAAAGGCTGCATCAAGAAAGACTGTTTCAAAAGGCGAAACCTGGATAATTGTAGAGAAACTGTAATAAGCAGACCAAGAACTTCAGAGCACAGAGGAAATTCTGAATTTCATTAAGGAAAAAAAGGTGCAAATACTGCCTGGAATAGGTGTCCCAAGCAAGTACTTCTCCACTTGTGAAGTGGAATACTAATGATATACTTGGATATGCAGAGGTCTTACAAAGCAAAAGAGGAAATTACTTACCAAATAATATTATGTCTTACAGATGAAAAAAAAAAGTACAAATAGAGCAAGAATTGCACACAGAGTTAAACTCTGCATTAAGAATGAAGACAAAAAATATTCAGCCATAAAAAACGGTAAATAAACATGCATAATGATGAAGCAGCATTAATTAAAGATAATGCAAGCAAGTTACAAAATAAAATGCTCTGTAACACTCTCAATACAGCAGATAATGTTGAACATGGAGGAAAAAGTGAAATGGGGGGATGACATGAAGTACAGAAACAAGTAATTCCGAAGTTGATACGCAAGCAAAGTTTTAGATCACAACACATTAACTAGACAACTCCAAAACCACAAGCTTGGACACAACAGCATATAGAATTGTAGACCAAAGATTAGTTTTTAATAAATCTAGTGAAACACAGCATCATCCTAAAACACCACCAACAATGCAAGAAAACTTATGGGAGCAGGGAAGGGAGTGCCACTCAGGCTGGCAGTCTGATCTGAAGTAACCCAAAAGCTTTAACAACGAGTTTTGAAGAAAAAAAAACATGGGGGTAGGGGAAGAGGTAAAAATAGTAAAAATATATGAACAGTTTTTCAGACAAAACCTCTGCAGTCCAGACTATAACCTTAATTTTCCTTTGGAAAAAAACAAAACACAACATTTCCTAAGAAAAGGTTCATTATTGAAATGTAGATTATATATATTAGTACAAGAACCTTAAAGTGAATAGCAAAGTATTTAAAGGAGAAATAAAAACATGCTCCTTTGAAGATTCATAATGCTGGAAGCCACGTAATGAAGTTCCTGAACCACTTGATGTTATCTAGTATATTCACGAATCACCTAGGCACACGGGAAAAGAGCTGCAATGAAATTTCTTGGAAAACAAAATTTGGATAAACACTCAAAGGACTGGAATTTTAAATATGAGGGAGATAAGGCATGGAATAATAAAGAATTAGATTTTAAGGTACTAAATCATGGAAAGGTATTTACAAGGTTACCTGGAGACTGAAAACATGCATTTCTGTTACAAAATCAGAACTAGAGAAAAGTTTGTGTTTTACTTAAGAACAAGGTTACTCCACAGCATAAATACATCTGTGAAAAGGCCAATGGCATCATATGATGTATAATTTAAATAACTTTCAGAAGACGTAAGGAAATTCTTCCCACTGTAGCATATATTGATGTGAATAGTTTTCATACAAGCTCTCAATTCCAGTCACCTGTGTAGAAGGAGGATTTATTCAAGTGAGAAGAGAGAAAATAAGATCTCCCAGAACTGCAAGAATACAAGCCCACTTCACAAGTCCACACAAGAAGAATACTTGTTTTCAAAATGAAGGTTGAGATATTGTATTTAGATATCAATTATAAATGAATTCTACACACCAAAGAGAGTAAAAAGGATTCCTGGATGTAGGGTTGTGTTGACATGAGAAGCAATGGCTATAAACATCTGGTTTAAACTGGAAATTAGGTGACTGCTTCTAATTGTTATCATCTTGAATTCCTGAGCAACAAAGACTCATTTTAAGTCAGAATGTAGTAATGATTTTGTGATATAACAAAAAGTATTATAAAGCAAATCAGAGCCTGGTTGTTATGCCTCAATATGTACTTCCATGCTCCATCCTGATGAGGAGTAATTATTATCTCAGTTCAGTTTCAGAAGTACTCGCTCTGCTCAGACCTCACTATTCAACTATGGGAAAAACATGGGAAAGAAAATAAAAATTTATAAAATAATAAATAAAAACATACCACAAGGCCCTAAGAAAACCTGTAAATGGGTAGAGGGGAGGTGGTACCTGTTTACAAAAGCTATGCAAGTGGCTATTTAGAGGAAGCGTGATGATGAGGTCATGAGCTTACCTTGATCAGAATGCTGCTCCCCGTTGGGGTCAGAGCCAAGTGCATCTGGAGCAACACGAAGCATCCACAGTAAAGCGAAACAAACTTTCCTGTAGATGAAGTCTCCTACTGCTTGGCAGTTAAAAGTTTTTATTTTGAAGCATCTCAGCTTAAGATGTTTTTTAAAAATGTGATATTCCCATATAAGTGTGCATGGTTTAATTATTGACATGGCAGAAGTACTTTTGAAACACCTCGTGCTTTTACCCTTAACAGCATCAAGCAATACTAAACTGGTGTGGTTGTTTAGCACTATTGGCACTGAGTCAACCTATATTTAAACTAAAAACACAGTTCCATATTTTTTATGTATTCTAGAATGAAATCTAACCTAAATATGTAACATCTATGATATACACTGAAGTATGTGATATATTCCTCTCTCCTTCCTCCCACCAGTTTTCTTATTTTTTCCAAGCACTTCACTGAGTCAGGTAGATGGACTTGTTGACAAGAGTTAATTTTATCAAAATCAAAAATTAAACCCTTCATTCAATGTAGCTTTAGGAGAATTATATGGAATTTCACATTCAGTCTATTTTTATTTAACACTTTGAACAATATTAAAAGGTTACCACAGAGACAAGTCTTACCTGCCTGCTCAGATTACACTGAGCCATACAGCGTACATGATCAGCACTAAAAGGTCTCTTTGGTGATTTTCACTTTTAATGAACTGGTTGGAATTCATTATACAATAATCATAAGGAGGTTTCACAGATAAGCCTCTGTCTTTAGGGGGCACAGTAATGACAGACAGCAATTTTGTTTGAAAAGAAAGAAAATCCACACACCTTCCTTGCTAAATTAATCTGAAACATTCCATGAATGGGGAGGGAAACAAACAGAAAAGAAACTACAGGAAAAATGGGGTAATGGGCCTCATTCAACTGTCAGTTTACACCAGTTTTGCCCAGGTGAAACTCCATTGATTTTTAGCACTGACAAATATTGCATTTGTCAAGACAAAAGTTCTGCACTTTGATTTTAACATTGCAACCTTTGCAAAGGTTAAAAACCGAGTATATGCACGCCAACAACAGCTAGTTCTGTAGGCTGTCCTACCCCCTGGACAGACACAAGACTTGGGAAGCAATCTGGTATCTGAAATTCAGCTTTGATGGAACAAGAGTCAAACTGTTATCATAAAGAAAGACTGATGGGTTTTGCCAACACGGTCTAATAACAAAAGCTGTTGTAAAGGCCTTTCAACAAGCTAGTTTGTTAATAAACCTAGGAGAATGGCACACCACCGAGTTATTTCATCTTGGGAATTAAAATTAGAGAATCGTTTCTCACAGGCAGGTCTTCCTCTTGTACTCTCTACGCTATCTAGAACTTACCATTACTGGGGTGAAGCTGAAGGCCAGGAGAGTGCAAACACAGCTGTGCTAAGCCTGTGCATAAGAACCAAAGAATGATTGCCCTGGGTCAGAATACAGATAACCTAGTCCAATATCCTCTGCCTATTGGCTGCCAACAGCAAATGCTTAAAAATTAAGTGTATTAATTATTTATATTTGTCCTGACCAAATAATCCATAATTTCAGGACTTCCTCCATCAGACATTACATCTACACTCCTGTGTTAATTAACCCCGGATGGATTCTTCACCTATGAGTTTGTCTTACCACTTTTCATACTCTGCTAATGTACTTAAAACCAGTAAAAGAATTTAAACTGTCCTACTGAAATGGGAACCTACCAGAGCACTTCTCTTACACAGAGGAGAGTCATCTGAAAACCACCAGGTGAAGCCAGCAATTCCTAGTTGCAAATCAGATACCCTTAGATGCTGCAGTTTGAAGAAACCCATCACAAGCTACCCGCTATTTTGCTAGAAGTACTTGAGGCCCATTCATGCTGCAGGGCAGCCCCCCTGTACTGGCCAAGATTCCCAAGGCTGTCCATGCTTGTGAGCATGGCTCAGCTGCTCCTTTCTTCTACAAGGGACTGGCTTTGGCTGTGAGCTAAATGAGCAAACTAGGAAGGAAAATACCAATCACTGCAGGTGCTCTGGAGCTTTGGAAGGTAAAGGGAAAGCAGCGAAGGAGCTTAAGATTGAGATTTCCTTGTGGTACCTTGTCTGGAGGACTTGGGATGTCCAAGACTATGCTGGAATGGATTGCTCCCCCCCATCATCATATCAGTAAAACACTGCTGAACCTACAAACAACCAGGCCACCCTCAGGGAACATCTTCCACATTGAACAACAAAGCACATCCTGTCGCTACTGAAGGCCCTTTGTGAATCTTGCAGCTTGAAAGCTGACATCACCTTGGCTCCATCCTGCCACCCTCCACTCACCAGCCATGGGAGTCCTGCAAGGAGCCAAGTCATGAACCTCATACACCCACAGCCCGAGGCCACACACCACAGAGCGAAGCCATAACTGGACCTACCAAGCTACACTACAAGATTAAGATGCAATGCCCTACTAGGAGACTTTAGGAAAAAAAATTGTCACACAAGCAAACAGCTACAGCTAAGCTGTCCTAAATACATAACACACTGTCCAGCAGACATACAGATTCAACCTTCATGCTCATGTTTCCAGTTCTATTTCAGAGGCAAATGCTTTTTCACAGGCAAAAAGCTTGGGAGGATGGACATAGATCAAAGGTGTAAGGGAGTTCAATGTGCTCAACAGAAAGCTTCATGGCATGAGGGAGGCAATGGTGAACTACTGTCCAGAAACCGTAAATGCTTCACTCAGTTGTAAAATACTCAAAGGAAGACTTGTCAGGAGATTTGTCTTGGTAGGGCAAAGATCAACTTGGCAAACAGAAGTCACGAGGTTCAACAGTGAGCCAAGAGCATACCGACTCCCTCCACCAGCAGTCTCGTCTCACCAGAGGCAAGGCAGACTCTCCCACACTCAGAACACTTCCTCCCAGAGGGTTGAGCGCCAGAGGAAAGCCCACTGCCCCCAGGCTACCCCTCCTACATGCTGTTTGGGGACACTGTGGATGGGGATTCCTCAGGTGAGACATCAGGGCTCTATCTGCTTCCTGCTCCTACTTGCCTTTCCTTAGCAATAATGGAAGCATACATCTGGTGAAAAAAACAGCTCTTGGGTAGCAGGTTATATGCATTCTACTCCAACAATTTCTGATTTATTTTTAATATTAAAGTATCTATAAAAGCATCTGGTAGCTTCTAGATGTTACTCTTGGTTTTGTCATATGTAAGTTAGTCCATTCAACCTCTTCTAGGGGAAAGTTGATACACTTGTGAAACAAATCAAATCATTTAACAGATTTCATTTGCAAAATGTTTCATTTAATTTTTCCCTACCAAATGCAACATTTAATTACCTGCTAGAAGGCCTGATCATAAAAAACCCCAAACAAAACAGACAAACCAAAAAAACCAGCCACAAACCCCTGGGTAATTGTCAGACCATCTACTCAACAAAAGAACAATCCATCGTACATACAACACGTCTAAGGGTTTTGTTTGTTGTTTGCCTTTTTTTAAGACAATTGTTCTTTATACTTAACATTATTTATTGTTACACTTTCTTCATTGTTGAGATAACACCATCTGGACCGCTTAGTTCTACCCTCATTATTAGGTAATAGTACTTCTTGAGGGTTTTATTTAATATTTGAGTTTGTTTGCTGCATATAAATTTAAACTGATATTTTTCCTGTCAACATCAAATACAGCACACTAGAAACACTATGGATTATAACACCATGTCCAGAAATGGGGAAAGTTGTACTGTTTCTTCAATTAAACTATTCATATAGTAATCTGTGAAAGAAAAAACACACAAAACCAAAAAAACCCAACTACAATAATGGAAGATTTCAACCACAGGCACAGCAAAAGGCATATTGGAGACTGAAACAGAAATCAAGTTTTGAGACATCATGAAAGACTCATTTTAAAAGAAGTAATTTGGCAGAGAATTTAGAAGGAAAAAAAAAGGAACTCTTGGGTTAGTCTAAAATATTGCACAGAAATTACCGTAGCCACTCTGTAACGCTAGCAGCAATAGTCATATTGTCTCTGCAGCAGGGGCAACAGTACTGGAAATTACTAGAGTATTATTTTAAACTAGGCTATATATAGCAAACTATATCTATATAAACAATGTTGTAAAAATGAAACAGGAAAATGGACACATCTGTGTTAAAGGTTTACAGTAAGAATTATCCAAAAAACACCAAAGGAAGTTGATGGCACAATCAAACAGCCAAGTAAAGGAGGCACTTAAGACTTAACAGAGCAAACCTCCATATGAGGAAAATAGAAGGAGAAAAAAAAAGATTAAATAAAAAACCAAAATATTTAAGTCATAATAAACTAGATGAGAAAAGCTTTTCAGGTGCATCAAAAGCAAGAAGCTTACCAGGCAGTGGGGTACACAGACCACCAAAAGTAAGTTGAAATTGTTGCTGAAAGCCTAACCAAATTCTTGGCACTTACATTCACTACAGAAGAAGATAAGAGGTCCGTACTCTAAGTCAATCATTCACAAACTTACTCAAACTGAAGCTCAGTAGAAATGATTTTAAACAGACAAATATATCAAACTGCAACAGACTTTCTGAAGTAGATGAGAATTCAACGAGGAATTGCAACAGAACTACAACATCAAGGTGTTCATAACTGTTAAATCTCCTACCACTTGCATCCTGGAAAAAAAAGGAACAAAATACGACTAACACAACCCTAATCTTTATAAAGGTTAATACACAAGGTGATTCATGGAGCTACAGAGAAGGATAGTTTGTTGTGGGGGGAAACAAAGAGCAATTATTGTAAGAGAATTATTAAATACATTTGGAAATAAACACTTGCATTTTTTTTTAAACAAAATACTTCACAAAATTATTTGAATTCTTTGAAAAAGTACAGAAGTTTAGATTTTTGTGGAAGCCAAAATCTACATGCTTTTCTGGTTAAGTGTAAGGGTAACTAGAGTTCAAGTTAATTTTTAGACTGAAGATATAACATCTTCATTAAGAAGTTCTAGTAAAATAGTTTATTCATCTATTCAAAGAGGTCCTCAAACCCCCTGCAGATTCTCCACATGCTAGTAATGTGGAAAAATTTTCACTTGTCACACATCTTTAAAATTTTAATCAAAGCATGTCAATGCTCATATAATGAGAGATTTTTTCCCCGTGGTGAAAATTGTCATAATGAAGGTTGTGGAATTACCATATATTTTCAGATGAACTGAAAACTGCCTCTCTCTCTTAGCTCGCTGTTACATATTACAGTATTCTTACCCTTAAGCCTAGATACTTGACTAACTGCTTTCTAAAATATGCATATCAGTAACTTTCATCCTTGAAAACTTTCATCACAGGCTACAGACTGTTTATCTATAACTATTGTTTCCAAATTTTCAGTTTCTTTGATCCCAACTCCAATTTGCAAGCCAGACATACAAGTCTGAACAAGCAGTACCGGAACCAAACAGCAGATGAGGCTACATCCAGAAGCTTGGGCCTCCAGTTCACCTACAATTTCTTACAAGTTTCAGTCTTCTGTGAAGGGTGACCTTCAGTACAGGGAGCTGTGACATGCCCGCAATTCTCTAAGTACCATAAATCTGAAGATTATCACAAATGAGCTATTAAGGTAAATATTCATAGAGGTTACATAAACACACACTTCACTCTTCCAAGTAGCAACCTATTCTGTGACTAAGGGGGAAAAAAGCTAAGTTTTTCCATGCTTGCACTCTGATTTACTCCTTAGAAGAAGGACACCTCACATGGATTTGGAGAACGTAACTACAGTAGGAGAACACAGAAAGGGACAACATATTTATGATGAAACATCTTGCATTAGCAACACCCAGATGGAAAGCAGCATTTGCACGATGACATCCAGATATCGTAGATTAGCCCTACTGATGGATAATTATACAAAGGAAAAGTCTCAAAGGAAAAGAAACCCATCCTTGCTTTGCATAATCATACATCAAATTGCCCAATTATTTGAGCTGTATGGTGAAAAATGATGTAAGTACTCCACCAGGTTACAGAGTATGTCATTTCATTCTTTTTGCATTCTCTTTTCACTGGATTTTTTACAGATGTGTCTTTTTTGTTGTTTATATAGAGAAGTATTCTTAATATGTGCCATATTAACAACTAAGAACTATCCCTAAATTGTGAGAAAAATCTGAGGCTTTCAAATCTAACCTTTTAGAAGTCCCAATCAAACCACCAAATAACTTGAGAAGAAAGACAACTTCAAACAAATCTAATAAATTGGAATTGCTATCTATTCTCAGCTATTCCCCATGCAAAAAGAGCAGTTAAAATGATTGTGATGCATTTGTTTATACTGAAAATACCTTTTTTGACCTAGCATTTGCCTACATGAATTAATATTTACTTTCTAATCATGAAACCAACATGACTTTATGCACCAGAATGTGCTGCAGGAACAAGAAAGGAAATTACTCTGTGGAAGGGAGTGGAGAGACATACACCTACATACACAAGATCACAGAATCAAAGCAAGACAAGAAAAAGCAAAGAAAAGGTTTCCAAGAGGACTAATAAGAGAGAGAGTCACCTATTGTGTGAAGATGAGCATAAAACTTGTGCACCTTACTTGTATCCCCCATCCCCAGTACAACAGAATGTCTTTGGACACATTAAGGAAAAACACAATGCATTGACCAGAAGTGAAAGCCTGGTTTGAAAATTACCACATTTCCTGCAGTTGTGACAAATCTCTTTAGGAATATTACAGCATACCCTGCTTTATTCTACTGCTTTTAAGCAATCAGTAAGTTTTAAAAATGGTTGGTGGGAAACCAACATTACATTTCACAGACAGATGGTTTATAGTTTAAGTGCTCAAGTAAAACCTTCTCTTATCATTCTTTGTATACACTTGAAAGCCACTTAGCTGAAATAAATCTGTGCAAAACAACAGCAAATGACCAGTAAAAAGCTTAATTATTCTGCTTTATATCTATGGTATGAAAGTGGTGTGAGGAAAAAAAAAAAAAACAAAAACCACTTTTAAAGTGATGAGAGGGGTTTTTGGGCAGAGGATATGATAACTAGGCATAATTCCAGGGTTTAAACAGTACCTCAGGCTTTATGTTATTTTATACATTGCAGTTTATCAATAACTCAAGTGTTCTGAACCACAACATCCATGTATTTTTGTACATCACAGAAGACCCTTGCTATTACATAGCTCTAGATGAGAAACACATTTTATAACGCAAGATAATCTAGTATAAATTCCGTAAGAGATGGGTTTGAACCCTTGCCAAGCAGAGCCCAGAACTGGAGGTATTGAGTGCAATGTCAGCAGCCTGCCTCAGGCTTTACTGACCCCCAGAACACAAGGCACACACCTGTAGACTCCAGCTCTTTTGATTTCACCCCAATAGTGTGGTATTACATGAAGAAAGGCATAGTATGAATTTACAGTTTACTGCTGTATTCATTACTCTTCACCTACTACAAGTACCTCTGTATGAAGTAAGGAGGTATTTCTTGCTAGGTCAATTAATATAATTTTGAGGGAGTGGGTGGGAACCAGGATTCAGAAGCTTTTTTTTTTTCCTGAAGTAGAACCACCATTTTCCCATTAAGAACAGCTGCCATAAATTTAGTTTGAGTAGTTAGCCAGCTGCCATAAGTTTAGTTAATTAAAACCATCAGGGAGAAAAAGCAGGTGGTATGAAGAGCAGAACAATACTGGTAACGAGGGGAGAGGGGATAAGCAGCTTACTGCATCTTCATTCTAAAGTAAACTTTCTGACTGTAGGCCTAAAAGTTGGTCTTACAGACACAAATGTCTGTTTTAGCATTTGAATCTTTGACACTGAAAATCCTGAAAAAAAAATCATACAATATACAAAAGAAACACAGGTGCTGATTTTGCTTGTTAAATTCATTATCCAACACTTCATGTTCCACCTGGTGTTGCCTGAATTTTGTGATAAGGTTGTTATAGATAAGGTGAGGTCCAATATTTAACACATTTACAAATAAGATTAATAGATTAGCAACCAGACAGCTAAACAAGATTAGTACACATTCCCAAGGACAATAATGATTATAAGAGAAGAAGTCTAAATTAACATCTTTGGACCTGACTGAACTGAAGGAAGGAGCCCGCAAGAATGGAAGGAGGTAACCCACATCACCCAAAAATAGTCTGACTTGCTCGAGAGGCAGTCCATGGCACCAGCTGCCCAGTTCTCATGCATTTTCCCTTAAACAAGCCTCTGATTTTGTAGATAACTAGAAAAGATTGTACCTGCCTATTATCTTGGGTAACAGTACCCTTACTGTGCTAAAAAATCATATGGCACAAAGTCATGAGTGTACTACAAATTCACCCTCTAGCTGCCTTGGCAAAAATGCTTCTGTACCGGTAAAGCTGAGCTTTCCACTCGTGTTGCTTATTTGGTGTTCAGAACATTTAAAAATGAAGACTGAAACCAGTCAGGTAAGTGCAAGGTATTAATAAGTACTACGGTTTAAAATATTAAAACAACTAATAACAGACTCTACCAGAAAGTGACAACATTCATAAAATAACCCTTAGGTACAGCAAAAGGTTAAAAAAAAACCCCAAACAAACAGTAAACTCCCGCCTTGCACACACAAACAGGTTTATACTGCAGACTCCTTTTTTTCTGGTGATCAGATCAGGAGCTATTTTCTTTTAACAGCAGGGTACCTGAATTAGAGACTGGCAATATCTGATCCTTTTTATGTACCTATCCATAAATAGAACTTTGTTATAGCCACCATCAATCCTGTCTGATACCTCCTATGCAATTTACTATGTGTATTTATTATAACAAAACCTCATTATAACAAATTGAAACTATACAGCACGTCCCTGAAAGTATTCCCTCCAGACTGTTATATAGTCCTAGCTCTGCCTTCTCCCTTCCCACTCCCTTTCACAATAAACATGGACTACATGTGCAAAGTTTTATATTCAGAAACACAATTTATAAGAAATGTCACCTGTCAGTTTGCTTTCAGTAGCCAACATCTCCCATACTTTCCGTTAAATTATGTTCAGTCACGTTAGACAAGGGAACATATCTAACTCAAATACTTACACTTAATGGATAATTGAGAACTGATCCACTAAATGAGCACTTCTAATTACACAGTTGCTAGGTGGAGGAGGGAGAGCTTCTTATCTCCACAGCTCTAATTTCCTGTACACCATACATTGTCCTTCATGAGCTGAACTGATGAATATACATAATTATGAAATTCTTTTTGCAAATTAATATAGTTAGGGCTGAAAATCCAGTAATCAGGCCATAATAATATCTGGCAATCTGGCATTATAAGAGCATTTATAGTAGCTACAGAAGTAAAAGAAGATATTAATGCAAATTTGCAACCATGGTTTTTGTTTTTTTTTTTAAAGAAATATAACCAGCACTATTCTCCCATTCCAAGGGGTGCAGAAAGCCATCTATATTTTTTCCAACATTGTTAGCACTGTTTTATTTTGTTGCATTACCAGGCTGAAAAAACAATCCAAAATTAAACCTTTTCACATATTATTTCAGATCACAGCTACAACATCCAGAGAGGACAATAAAGGTAAAACAACTACCGCCATAAAAGAGAAAAGCCAGTACCTACCTTACAGCCAGGAGCAGCACAGGCTGGTTGCTCTGCAGAGGTTGGGGACCTGGGAGCCCAGTGTCACAGCAGCTGTATTGAAGCAAAGAGAGTGGAGTGGGTCCAGCAGCAATAGCCAGAGATCACCAGGAAAGACCTTGGTGACAAGGTGGGCTTGAGCCAGCAGGTCAAGACAACAGTTCTGGCTCAAGCAAGTACTTGACCCCAATGGAGCTGGCAATGGGAAAGAAGAAGGTTCCCTCATGGAGGCTCCTCCCACTTCACTTTGCCCCACCTGGGTCTGACCCCCAGCCACACACCTGCAGAGCATCAGGGCCACACACCTGCAGAGCATCAGGGCCACACACCTGCAGAGCATCAGGGCTGCCCACCAGCACTGGTAGCTGCAACAAAACCTCTCCTTATATTTAATACTAGCAGAAAGGGAAGAAGGACAGCTTGATTCACTTTTCCATCTGAGAATGTACAAAATTAAGAACTGTTAAATTCCAGACACCGTTCATTGCGCACAGAGGTTTTGGCAAAGTTATCCTGAGTTGAATCAAGAAATGATGCCAAGAGGACCAGGAGAAGCATCAGGGTTTGCCTCAGTTTTTGATACTTTTTTTTTTTTTGCTGGAGGTTAAGGCAAATATATCTCCCCCACATTTAAGAGACATTGATTTGGAAAGACAGAAGTTTTATTTTGCATCAGTGTAGCATCAGATGTTTTTAAATTACTTGCTATCCTCAATTTTTCTCTGATATTTTCAAAATGTCACATCACATTGACTGGCAGAGTGCAGAGATCATGTATATCAAAAAAATGGGAACCAGAATACACTAAACACAAAACTGAATTTGAACAGTATCAGGAACTTTGTTCTTCTTCCATTTTAAAGGGGAGAAAACTTTTTCCAGTGCAGGTGACCGATGTTCATCCAAAATGCTGCTCTTAACTGAAAAGGAGGCAAGTCACTGTATCTCCTTTCTTCTGGCATTATCTGACTTCTAGAACTAATCCTCTTATTTGGCACACAATCACATTTTGAATCGAAAACCACCTTATCTAGACCCCCAAGATTTTGTTTTGCTCACATTTTTCAGGGGAAGCTGCTTTATTTCACTGAGATAATGCATCGCTGAATTATAAGCTCTATGCAGCTGTCACTCTTTGCCAGACATTCAGAAACATAAATGAACTCTGACAAGTCATTTATCTGGTAATTCAGTGTCAAAGTGTAATAATATCACTGGGCTTTGCGTGTTATCAGTGTTAAAGCAGAACTGGAGTTAAAATGCAAATTGAAAGCACCTTTTGTATATCAGAATAAAAACTATTATAGTTGGTGCCCATCTTGTTAATCCTGTAGGTTCTCATTTAGGTAAGAATAAAAATGTGTGGATAAAACCGAATGTTACATTTATTAAACCAGGAATTAAATGCTTAGCGAATTTAGTGACACCTATAGTTACTACACTGGCTTTAGGTCTCTAAAAAGCCATACCTCAAGTTTCAAATCCTCAGTGAGCATACATTCCCATTACAAGAGCAGAGAGGGCAACTGAAGAAACTACGGCATGCAGTAGAATGGAAATTCCAAGCACATCTACTAAATTTTCCAATTTTACTCTGCAAGAACTGCCACAATCCTTTCCTCGCTCAGTCCTTGCTTGGATGATTGGTCACAGAACACATTGGTAAATGTGGAAAAGCAGTGGCTTCTCTTCTGAATGACCGTTCAGCCAAAGAGTTTGATTCTTAATTTAGCCTTTGCTGTTATAAATAAACATCAAAATATGGTGTTTGTTTTGGTTTTTGTTGGGGTTTTTTATTGTTGTTGTTTTTTTCCCTGTATGTAAAGTGATTTGCAAGGATTTCCTTTCCCTTCTCTCCCAAAGGGGTTATAAATTTGAAGAAAACAGCCAACTCTTCCTCAAGTTCCTCTCCTGTCTAGTGTGTTACTAGTTGATCCACCTTAATTTGGTTCAAGAAGACCAAGTGGAAGCTCGTTTTGATCATTGTGACATAGTTTAATGCAATAGGGTAGTACCATTGCATTAAGTACCATTGCAACAAGTCATCTAATACCATTCCCTTCCAGGCTGAGTATATTTCTCCTGTGCAAAGTATCTCTGTTGTTTTGTCCAGTCTCACTCTCAATCAATTCAGGCTCCCGGTTTTACAATACAAGGTCAGAGTTTTCTAAACTGTTTGTTTCCCTGTATGTTTAAGATAGGATAGAGACAAGCATCCATTAAAACTTGGAGAGCTGGAAAAGGGCCAGCAGTGATTTTATTTAATCCCAAATCTTAAACAAAAGAAAAAAACAGGACAGTAATATGATGTATTTTTTCTGTTAAGTACAAAGTTGAGTGAGAGGTCATGTAACAGAGCAAGAGTCTTACTCAGGGGAAGCATGAGATAGAAAGGATTAGAAAAATCAAGCTGTAAGATATCAAGTTCTTCCTCTATTTTATTTTCATTCCTTCACACTTCAGAAACACCTTCTAACTGTGTATGTCACCACGCCCATTTTTTGTGCTAACGTCTTAAATGGAAACATTAAACAGAATTTCCCTCTGATCCTACTTACTAAATACAACTCATTGACAACTTTCCTTCAGCCTGTTCTTTACCATCCCAAATCAATATCAATCCACAATTTCTTCAGCTCAGCTAATTACCATCCATGCGGTACTTAGCTCCAGACAATTTAAGATCCCTGAGATTTCCCATGTCTCAAAAAACAGGGCTTATCAAAGCCACTTCTTGGGTTCATCTACAAAGATTTATGTTTAATAAACTCAGGCAGCTTTTTATCCCTTTTCCAGCCTCCTCTAAAAAAAGACTCTTAAGTCTTTCTTGCTACAGTTGACTAATGGCTGTAATCACCTGAGGCAATTTCCCAGATCCCTTTTAAAAAAAAAAAAAAAAAAAAAAAATCATAGCCTCTACATTTTCTGTTCTTCAGTTAAAAAAAAAAGTCTAACAACAACAAAAAGTTCAAAGTACACTGAATGTACAGTTATTTATTTCATGACCCAGAACTGTCCACAACCAAAATAAGAGAACCCTTCTCCACACAAGCTTTCTAACCTGGTTCACCATACCACCTGCCATAGAGTAAGCTGAGCTTGCAGAGCAGTTGTGCATACAGGAGCCATTGACAATGTGATGTTACGTAGAGAGCATGAAGGCTGCATCACATGTTGTTATTTAAGTTAGCTCAGAAGGAGAAGCGAATCATAAGTGTGAAGCCAAACAATGCAGCAACAATTGGTCCAGTCCACAGCTTGGAAAGCGCCCATTCCCTGCTACTTTCTCCTGCCCTGGGCTATCATACAGTGGTCAGCAACAATTTCAGCCTGAGAGAAACTTTGCAAGAAGCAAAGCAGAGCCTGAAATATGATATTGATAAAGATATATAGATAGGCTATGTTTAAATTCACCAGGAATTGTGAACAGCATGTAAAATTCACACTAAAACTTGATTGCTGGTGGCTTTCATTCAAAAAAGGTGGTGCTTTTCAACAACTAAAATTCAGTGCTGGCACTCACTCTTTTGGGAATCCACTGTTTCTTGATCTTGCCTTATGTTACGCCAAGCATCTTCTAACCACCTGGTAGAGTCTACATACTTACCAAATGTCTTTGTGACAGAGACACAGCCATATTGCACTGGATGCATTTGCTAAACATCCTCATTTTTGTACTGAGGAAACCCACACCTAAAGCTGCTCTTTTCACTTCTTCATCTATAGAAAAATCTCAAGATACCACTAAAACAGTCCAGTGGAAATTAAGGGCTGGAAATGAACAAACCATGTTTTGTATGTATACTACTGCAAAAGTTCTTCACCGTTGGTCAAAATAGAAAAGCCACTTCCATAAAACAAGGCATTTAAAAGCTGTGGTCTCCAAAATGGCACGCCAGAGAGTATTTTTTTTTTCTTTCAACATATTTAATTTGTATTAATAATAATAGGAGCTAAGCATGCATCAAAGGATAATATTCCTTCAAGGTTTAATATATATTTGCCATTATGGATAAAGATACCCATAAGTACTATATGAAATAACTGTCAGTTCCTAGATTTGTTCCAGAGTACGATTCTTTCCTATTAGTATGGATGAGGCATAGCTAAATGTGGCTGCTTAAACAGAAAAGAATATGCCTAATCAGAGAGAATACATCAGCTTCTTATAAAATGCAGGGAACACTATTTGTTTGAATTTTATTTCCTATCTCAGACTCAAGATTTTTCTAAAACAGGAAAGATACAGCTCTATTATAGACATCACATGCAACTGTTATCTTGGTTTCTTTTCATTGATTTTAAATGTAAGTAATAGGCTTTGTTTTTATCTTCATAGTATTTCTAAAAGTAGTAACGGTCAATATAGGAAAAACAAACAATTTCATTTCTAAATATTTTTGTTACACAGAAAAAGAATATGAGGATATCCTCTCATGCACAGAAAAAGGCTTAAAGAACATTACTACGTTTTCAAAATTATTTTCAAACTGTCACAGGGATTCTGAAACCCTCAGCGATCCAAGAGTAGTTTATTTCCCACATTCTTAATCCTTTGCTTGGGAGAATAGCATCTAAGTATGAGCAAAGGAAACTGAGGCAGAGCTTTGCCCCTCACAGGCCATACACCTGTTGCTGTGCCCACACTAGTCCTGTGTTCAGCTCCAGGGATGAGCACATCCCATGGCTCCTGCTGTCTCAGACATTTTGGGACTTTTTCTCAGTAATTCAGGTTACATGAGAGAAACAGCAGCCCAGTGATGTGCTTGCCAGGCTGAGGACAGGCTGGAGGGAGGAGTCTGTCTCCCAACAGGCAGAGCTCACATTCAGGTAACTTTGTCTTGGAATTTCACCTTCTCAGCCATTTTATGTTACCTTAGAGAAAGAAAAATAGGCTTAGATCTGGTTTACCTGCACAGTAAGTGTAGGCTACACTGCTGCCCCATTCTGCTGGTCTGTATTTTCCTCAGGATGTTAAGTCCCAATTTTTCCTCACAGGGAGCCTGTTCTTTACCTCCAGTTGGCCTGTTACTTTGTCTGCACTCTGCTAGTTAGTTCTGACATGTTAGTTCTGACATGGATTTATATCTTCATTCCTTAAAAACATTTGGGTTTAATTTTCTTCAGTTTCTGTAACTTCTTCCCCAATCTTACCTATGGTTCTGTGATCCTTCCAGATCCACTTACGACATTTTTCACTTAATCAAGTGCTGAGATCTAAATTTCACATAATTTTTTTTGAGAGCAGCTTATTGTTTCTTTGCGTGTAGCCACTTCAGTAGTAATTGATTGTTAGATGCAGTAATTTTAATCATCTAAAGACTTAAGTCTAAGTGGACCAGATGAACAGAGGAGATGGGCTCGAAATCTCTGTAAACAAGTTGGTGCCTAAATGCACAAATAACTGGATTTTATGTTGAAGGAAATATTCCTATCTGAGAAAGACTTTTAAAAATACATAAATATGTTATTATAGAGGAGGTATAGAGATGGTGAACTGGGAACCAGTGTATATCATTTCGTCAAGATAAAGCAGTTATGGAAGATCTTATGAATGTCAAGAAGTTAAACCAGAGACTTTCTCCTTTACCCAACCTAATGTAACATGAGCCCCACAGTCACCTGCTGATTATATTCTAATTAATCTATTGCTTTACAAGTAATCCATTAAAATCTTCCAGTAAAACACATGAAAAATAGAAAAAACCTATTCTTAAAAAAAATACGGAAAAGTTACAAACTTGAGCATATTAACCTATGGCACCAAATAATCTCCAGAAAAATGGAAGATAAAGTTATTAATGTGATGGCTTTTTACTTGTGTCATGTTATCTCAGGGAACATGCTTGCACTATGCTTTGGGACAATACAATCTGAAATTGCTATGAAATATAGCTAGGCTGTATAATGAAAACAGTAATTAACCTTTCTTTTGAACAACTTAAGAATTGTATTTAGACCAAGAGACACACAGCAGATCTCTGTTTCCTCTATCTTTCCTTCGCACCAAGGAGATCATGCAATAGTTCTTGAAATTTTTGATAACCTGGTTCTGTCTCTCTGGAAGTATCTGCCCACCTGCTACAATCCTACGGGTTCAATGTGAGAATAAAATGGAGTAGATCTGGGCAGTGGACATAGCAGGAATACTGGAAAATGGTTTAAGGCTGATCAGTTTTGCAAAAAATCCCAGTCACACAGATCTGCATAATTTTTGTTGATCTCTGCTTCACAGAAACCTGAGTCTTTGCTACAGTTAGACAAGCACCATTTGTGAGAATATTCAGCAGGTGATGAACAGTAAGATACAGGGTCTGCATTCCTTATTCGTAACTCCTGGTTAAACAGCATCACTCAGTCAGTGACCGAGTAAATCCATATTTTGAGATGTAACTGAATGCTCAGAAGAACCCAACCACATGCTTTGAATGAAAGAAAAAAAACTAGTACGGGGTTTATTCTCAAACCAATCCATGGATCTTTATAATGAAAAAAATATTTTTTTTTTTTTTTTTAAATGAACAAGAGAATGAACAAGAGAACTAACAAGAAACAGTCTCAAAACATTCCCTAAACAAATGAAATGGCAAGACAGCAATGACTTTACCAGGTAGGAAGCAACTTTGAACTCCTATCCCTATGGTGAATCATTACAAACTTGAAACATTATACAATAAAATTAGGAGTTTGTAACAAAGTCTTGATTTTATTCCAAATCTAAATAAAAGCTCTAATGTGCAGGGTGAAGATCCATTTTGGTGGACTGAACTTACCTGTTAGTTAATTAGGGCAACTAAGCTACGTGAAAGCCATTATGCCATGTTACAAAGGTTTTCCCCACTTCAACTAAACTCCCAAAAGGCCTTATTTTGTGATGCCCTTTAATGATTGTAACTATTGCCTGGAAACCACCTCCAAATCAGAACTGGTGGTCAGTAAAAAAGGCTCAAGAGAAGGAAAAGCCAATGGATTAGGCATATCCACAGTGACAGTTTGAACAACTTTCAGTCATCATCTTCTTTACAGAGCTGGACCCACAACGGAGCTAATGGAGACAGTGAGCAGATATCTGTACCCAAACTACTTTTGGTAATTTTTTCCATCAACTACCTATTTCACTGGCATTTTCAGACAGAAACATGAAGTCCCTTTGATCTCATACCCTGCCTTCTCTTACACTATCCATGAAAAAAGTTTGTTTTCCACTTAATCAAAAAAAGGTTATGATGATGACTATCTTGGCCACCTTAAAATACATACTAATAAAAATAATAAACCTCAGAACAGCCTCCAGTCACTTGTAGGCTTAAAGTCTGCTCCACAAAACAACCAATTTACCTGGCAGAGTTCAATGGTCTGAGACTTACAAGGTGCACAGCGTGCCAGTAACCAAAGTTAAGAGCTGATGCAGAAGAAAGCTTGTTCCAGAGAACTCCTAAGAGTCTGAAAAGCCAAAGTGCAGCCTAAGGTTATCACAGAGGAACAGCGTGTTGGAAGGACTAGCAGCTATAAATAACACAAAAAGAAAACTGCTTTACATTTGTTTGGTTTTGAGCACACACATGAGAGAGGGATTAGAGCTTTTTCTTGTGCAACACATTAGATTAATTCAACAACCTCTTCGCCAAAGAATGCTCTCATGGGACTAAGTGTTCCTCTTCTTCCAGGACTCCAGTTTTCTTTGTTCAAAATAAGACTGTTTAACAAAAGTTCAGCTTCTGAGATCATGTCTTTTTCTTCTGACCCTTGGTAGGGCTCTAGCTGCTCCCTGCAACATTGTTCTCTCTCTCTCAAAATCAAACCAAACCTCTTTACTCCTTTCTCCTCCCTCCTTTGTAGGGCTTCGCTCCACAAGCCACCACCTCTGGAGCCCAACCCACAACAGATTCCATTCCTTTTACTTTTCTATGCCCTGTCATTTTCAGCAGCTCTCTCCCCTTGCTGTCTTTGATAAAGACCAGGCAATCTTGAACCATCACCTGAATTTTAGCTTCACAGCATCTGCCTTAAGACACCAAATATAACTGTTTCAAGAGCAAAAGGAACACAACTCCCATGGGAAAGTGAGTCATTTAAAATCAGCCCATTGAAAATGCAGCCCTGGCTGGTGGGTAAAGAAACAGGGACCAGATCAGTGCTGTTTTTCAGAGGGAACAAGAGCAGCAGCATGCCTACTGACTGTGCTGGACCTACACCGGCCTCCACTTCTGCAAAGTGTCTGACCCACCAGAAACCCAGGACACTGAAGCCCAGCGGTTTGCTCTCAACAGAATTCCATCCCTACAAAAAGCAGGTCTGTACTCCTGTCTACTCAAACATTGTTTGAAACAAGCAATCTGCAAACAACTTTCTTCTTCCCTGCATAATTTAACACTTCAGTATTCTCTGGTCTGTAAGATCAGAAAATATTTGTATTTCATCATTTCCCTGGTAACCAGTACCAATCTCATAGTTACACACCATTTTTAGTACATACCTGGTGCTCTTATGCTGGTAACAGGAGCACATCCATGGCAAAAATTTCACAGAGAAAAGGAATATATATAAAGTAAAATCTAATAGCAGTGATGCAGAATCCTGGCAGCAGAAAAAGCAATTTCACAAGAAGAGGCAGCAACTTTCTATTTTACTTACTTTTCTCTCTCATATCTAGGAGTCTGAAAGATTGGATTGAGGAAAATAGGTTCCCTCCTTCCCTCCCTTTTTTAAACAGTCCCATATTTATTACCATGAGACTTTAAACTGGTAGATTGTTTTTGAAACTGAAATCATCCTTTAGCTGGATTACAGATAATTTTCCTGTAACTGTTATTACAATTATTCATTGTATTTTGAAATATCATCAGTAAAATAGAATGAATAAGAAAAAATGATGAATTCATAAAGTGCTCCTGTCTTGTTCATCTCACCTCTTCTGAGAGTGAACCAGTTACTCTCTTCAAAGTTATTAAGATGGCATGAAAAAATATAAATGTGAATTTTTCAACTCTTGGGGTAAGATAGTCTTCAAGATTATCTAAAAATTTAATAACAAAGGCAAATGATAAAGTTCTTCTTTAAAGAACAATTTTTCCTCCACATGCTATGAGAAACTTTAAGAATCAGAATCATTTTAGAAAAGTAGTATTTTTAACTGGAAAAAAAATCAGTTCTTTTCCATATCTGTACAGTAACGGCAAAGCATTTTTACCTACACCACTGCCAAAAAGAAAAAAAAGGCAAAGTCTACTCAAGCATAACTGAGATGTTTTCTATGGTGCAGCAACTGACAAGCATAATTATTAGACCATGAAGAAAATTATCACCGTAAAATTGAATTAAAATTTGGATTACATTAGAATATACAACCTGCATACCATTGGATATGGTAGCTATGTTCAAAATTTGTGTATAAGGCAAATTGATAGGGTTGTTAGAAACTTGTGTTGAAAACACTACCAAGCTAAGTTCAAAACCATTTTTAAAAGATCTGGAATTTTGCCATGTTTTTAAGATAACAGCTATTACTTTTTCAAATGTTAAATCATAATATGTTCCATCTCACAAACAAACAGAGTTATGACTACTTGTCTCCTGTTAAAGGAAAAAACCTGACATTTCCATATGCATATATGTTAGGTGGATAGCTTGTTATCCCAGCTGTCGATAAGAGGAGCAGGAATCCTGACCGACTTGTCACCAGCATGTGTGGATATCAGACACTCCTGATCCGAAATCTGCTGAGGAGCCAGAGCTCGCAATAGCCAAGAGTCCTGCATGATCTGGCCATATGCTCGCTCTTAACACAACAGATTGATATTAAAGCAAAGCAGTTCAAATGTTTTCAGTGCTCATTCATCACGGCCTGCAATCTGCAAACAATTTGAAATCGTTTTAATTTAGCCATACACAAGACGTGCAGGTTGTAGCTTGAAGTATAAGCTTCCCATTTAGAGATGAAGTGCCTCCACAGACCTGAAAAAAATCTTCCGTGCTTTGAGGAAATCTGGGTTTGAATCTGTGTTTGAATTTTTCATCAGCATTTCAGGATTAAGGGTAAAAAACTACTAGTAACACAGTTGTCTAAAATGACTAGTAAAACTGCTGATTAGCCTTTGTTTAGTGATGATATTAAATAAGTATTACGTCTGGAATAATGGCAAGAAAGGATCGAACACGTTATTCTGAAGTCCAAAAAAAGATAATGGTAACTGTGTTTTTAAAAAAATAAAAAACCCCAGTACCATATGACCTCTTGAATGTCCAGTTGTTAGTGTAAAGGCTGCAATCAAATACCAGGCACTTAAAAAAAAAACAAACAAAAACCCAAAACAACCACAACCAAAAAACCTGCAAAGCCCATTTATGAGTATAAAACCCTGTAGCAGAAACGTACTCAAGACCTAAGTGCAGTAAAATAAAAAATGTGTAGTTGAAGAAGGAAAAGATCTCAACAATAAAAACTTCAAATTTAATAACCTGACCTAACTTTGTCGGAAAACTACTAAAACATTTCTCAGGCTAAGGAAGACTTTCTTAATTCAAGCTACAGTCTCCTTGGGTTCAGAACACTTTACCACAAGTTTTATCATAGTAAATATATCCCAGTTTGTGCTTTACCTTGAACAGACTTGATCTCAGACTTGCTAATGTTTGTAAAACTAGGATCTCCTTCCAAACAGCAGCCTGATAAGTGAAGTCAGCAAGACTGCTTTGAAAACTGGAAAATCCACTTGCCAGCAATCACTCATTTATGCCTTTTGCCCCTAAATCCTAAAAAAATAATTCCAGTATTGGTACATATGCAAACCTGAAATAGGATGAGTTTATTGTAGCAATACAACTACACAAGGACCTTTTAAATCACTGAAATATCCCCAATAGGAAAAATATTGCTGCCAGAAGTAGGAGTGGTGGTAGAAAGAACAGACAATCTAATCAAAGTCAATTTTGAAGACTGTATATGTCCTGTTTTGGTAATTTTCTGCTCAGCGTGGAAGCAACCACTGATCTTCATCTCCTTTACTGTAGCTTGTCTGGGTTCAAGCATGCATGAGCAAGCACTAACGTTACATTTCTACTTGAAGACCAAAATTCCTGTTAGAGACACAAATCTCTCTCACACAGGTAGCTCGGCACTGCTCCCAAACACCAGAACCACGCCAGTGCGAGACTCAAACATGCAGTCTGAGTTCAGAACAGATTCGTAAAGGAAATGACTTTTCTGTTCCCTGCATGCAGCGATGTATTTCTTTGCTGGAGAACATCTCAAATGCCTGTCTGGCTGAGGAAGATCTTCCCAGCAAAAGCTACAGTCTCTGCAGGAGCAGT
Source organism: Antrostomus carolinensis (assembly GCF_000700745.2). NCBI lineage: Eukaryota > Metazoa > Chordata > Aves > Caprimulgiformes > Caprimulgidae > Antrostomus > Antrostomus carolinensis. The sequence goes on along the minus strand of NW_010291826.1, from coordinate 112,061 downwards.
GTTTCTTCATTTCTCCCCAAGTACTCTAATTATGACTTGGTCAGTTCCTCCTCCGAACAATGAACAGGACTCAAAGCACAGCACGTTTATCAGTTCTCTTTGGGATTAAAAAATTAAAAAAAAAAAAAGTTAAAAACCAAATTAAGGTGTTTCTCACTTGTGTTTTCTGCAGTAACATTTTACTGTAGCTAAATTTTTGCAATGTTATTTTATTTAATAAAGTTATTTTTCTTCTGCTTTAAAAAGTTATTTATTATTCATAATTTGACAAACACTTCAGACTGCCTTAGTGCTACACTATGTCACTTAACATCCTATAACAGGTGGCTTCTTTGTTTTAGAAAGGTTTTTCTCTTACTGAGGCCAAAGCAAGAAAATTTCCATAGAAGACAAAAGTTTTCTGCCCACTTTGGACTGGACATTTCTGTAAGCAACATTGACTGAAAAGCCCTTTTGAATCTGACTGAGATGAAGCTGAGATGGCATTACTTACATTCTCATGGGTTACATTAAAAAACAAAATGAATGAAAATTAACAAAACCCTAATGGTTTTATTTGTCCCCCAAATGAAGTAAAGGACTATATTTTTCCATAGCTGTTCAGGCAACAACACTCATAAATCACAACCAGCAAATATAACTGATTGCAGAGATGTACGTATCAACTTTTATAGGATTTTTCTATACAAGTCTTTCTGAAAACTTTTTGCTTCTAGAGATATGTTGTAATTGAGAATCAGCAATGAAATCCCAAACAATATAAACAATTATAGCAGCAATTAATTACATTGTTTTCAAGCTGAAAAAAACAATTTGCTAATGAAAATGACTATGCTTAACAGTAGCTGTTAACAGAAAAAATTGTTGCAATAAATCACTCTTCATAAACATGTACTTATATTGAAAGTCCTCCTAATCTACAGGTTTTATACCTAGTAAGCTAACCAAGATGTTCAGTCATCCAGTCTCTACTATCCACATGCAAAAACCCTCATATGACTCAAGCGCAGCAACTGCTGAGTACCCAGCAGACCCAGGAGACCTGTGGGCAGGAGATGCTCAGGGACAAAACCACACCTGAGAGAGGACAGCAGGTACTTGAGGGTTCCTAGTACTCTGCTGCTGGAGAGGGCTGGGCTGGGCACACTGGTTGGTCTTGGGTTAATTTGAGACCACTTTGTCTTGCAACTGTGTATTATAAGGCACAGCATCCCCACCACACGAGGGTAAGTTGTGTGACAGACCCATGGAGAGCTCACTTGTAGCTTCCCAAGAACAGCACATGGCTCAGATGCCACTGACTGGACAATCCCGAACTAAACTAGTAGCTGTCTCTCTCTATGGAGAGGACTCTTCCAATATGCTACAGAGCACCTCTCTGGTGCTCTAATGGTCTAATAATATCCCATGGAGCACAAGACACAGAAAGTAAACAAAACATTATGAAAAACACAAAGAACTCCAAAGAAAGAGATGGATCAACGGCATGGTTTTGTTTAGTGGACAGATATACAGCTACATTTTGCAAAATCTTCCTAAAAAGAAAAGCAATCACATGTCTAGATGCCAAAAAAACAGCAAAGAAAAATCCCATGCAGTGACAAAAAGAGTGAGGTATATTCCCTTTCTAACTGAAAGCCACCTTGAAACTATCCTGAGGCACAACTTCGTTTTCCCTTACACAGAAGGGTTTGGGCCTTTTTTCCTCCTTTTGGCTTCTGCAGGGGTTGAAGCAGTGTGTGTTCTCTGGAAAGCAAGAGATTTGGATAGCAGCATGTATTTAACACAAAATACGATGTTTAAAAATTCACAATAAAGATGCAGAAACCGACTATTTACTAGGTTTCAACTGCAGAACACTTCTGTAGTTCAGTCCTAATCTTGACCTTCTTTATTCAAGCGTGAGCACTCATTGCTGTAATTACTGACACTCACCCCTTGGGTATTTATTTTAATTTTGGCACTACATTTTGTCTTCTATTTTAAAAGTAAACATACAAATTTCTGAAACTCTAACTCTTTTTGTTCAACCAGGCACTTTTCTGCATACATATCCTCATGTAATATAATTACATTCAAAGTTTCAGAAAATGACTGAAATTCCTGTTCCTCCAGTTTTGTGAGGCTTTACTCCAGTAAAAATCATTATTGAGGATGGTCACACGGTTTTTATCAGACATGTATTTGGTTCAACTGTTATTCCCTCAAAAACACATACTGCAAATCTAAGACAAGATTCATGATACAGATTAAAGCATATTGTTTACAGTCCATAAACACTTTTTATGATGGTTTCATCATAAAATAATTCCATTCTAAGGGTAAATTAACATATTTTCCAGGGCTCATTAATCTTCATTTATTCATCCAGTGAACATGAACCATATCCATTAAAAGGAAAATCAAGACATGAACTTTAATTTAAGCCACTATTTTACTAATTGTGTTTAACTTTAGGAAATCCTAATATATAATCCTAAAACTAGTTTTCTTCTTTATATTTACTGTACAAAAAGGTCTTTGAATGCAAACCCTCCTCTAAAAGCCCTCTTCTCCTCCCTTTACTTTGACTGCTGTCAGTACCAGTGGATTTGTATGAGGCAAAGCAGGCTTGCTCTATGTTCTACAAGTTTATTTTCTTATGAAACAGCCATGAAGCATCAGAAAATGGGGCCTTTTACATTCTCAAGGTACCTAGGCCATAAACAGAGCACCACTGTGTAAGTTTCTTCTACTATTATAGACAAATCACAGTAAGACTTTCCAGAAAACCAAAGGGACAATAGATACATGAAGACTGATGCCCAGGAAGCACCAGAAAATGACACATCAGTGGAGTTCACCACAGTAGCACAAAAATATCATAACCACTGCCAAGTTTTTTTCAGGCATCAAAAGGAAGGAGGTTTAAAAGGAACAGAGACTGAGGGAGAGGAAGAGGAGTGGGAAAAGTAACTTGAGAAGCAACCTGAAGCACAGCACTTGAAGAGCTGAACTCCCAGATGTTATCTTTCGCTTATGAAGTTGTACATCCCTCACTCTTGCCTTTCCTTCAGGCACTGGGAAAAAATCATAACAATTTTGAAGTCAGCTGCCCCCAAAACCTGAACAAATAGAGGAAACAGAAAAGTTTGAGCATACTAGCTTGCCAGAGGCTCACATACCACTGTCCGTGAGCTTTGCACAATGTTCTCCTCTCATAATTCCACTTTAAACCTCTTTCCACACTTAAAGTTCAAATCTGACCACAAAGAATAAAGCAGCAAACAAGAAGTAGAAGCAGTACTATGAAACTCGTCCTGAGTGACACAAAAGAAATATCAAATATTCAGAGACAGAGGACCAAATGTTTCCAGCATTTCCCAAGGTAGATAGACTGTTCTTGTGGAGATATGAAGGAGAAGAGCACAGGCAAGCTAAGATTTTACTTTATTTCAATTGTGAAGCCTTCCCTACATCTGGAAAGCAAAGGATGGAAACTGAAGAGACTCATCAAGATTCCCTGAGTTTTCCATCTGCCTGGACAAAGGTTTGTCAGCTGTCCCATTCATTTCAAACAGCATCAACTTAAAGGCCAGTGATGATACTTTAGATTTCACAAAGTATATATAAAGAAACAGAAAGTGTATTATACATCTGCTGCACAGGCCCGCCTGTTTCGATAATTCTGCAACATCTCAAACACACCAAAGTTGTGTGGGTATGTGACTGGTTTCATTTGAAAACAAAAAGGAATCATTAACTTCCAGAAATCTGGGATTACAGCTATCAGCTAAAATGCACGTGTGAAGTATTTCAACAGCTGCTAATTACTAAACATAAGAACAAAGAAAAGCCACAAACTGCTTGTGGACAGCAAAAAAGAAACATTAAATTAATTAGTTTTTCACACACACATGAGAAATGTTTTAATATTTAATGTTTCTGTACTATTAAGGGGCCAAAACACAATGCAGAATGAGTGAATTCAGTCATTCTCTTCTAGCCAGAGGCAAAAATAACTATCAAATAGTAAATTAAATGAAGTCTAAAATGGCATCTATAATTAATGACTTTTCTGCTGACAATTTAAATGACAGTATTATTTTAAAGGCTACTTTCACAGAATGTCAGCCTCTAAGATAAGATACATTAAGTATGAAGTTAATTGCACGAGTATATAAATCAACATGCATTTCTTGCCCTCAGAAATTAAGCGCTGCCAAGACAGAAACTACTGACATGCCATCGATATAGTATCAACATTGTCCTTTTGCACGAGACAAAGTAATGGTTTGCAACCACTGTTTTACAAGCCCAGATTTTCTGTTTAGAGGTAGACGTCTTTCTGACAGTATTTGTAAGCAATGTCTTGTCTGCTATTCAAGGAAATTAAAGATCTCAAGGTACTAGCTGCCCTCAGCTAAAATGCATTTCCCTACCCAGAGAAATGAGTTTAAAATATAACACTGAATATAGCAGACTACAAAACTGAAGTCTGAAACATGAATCATTCAAAGCTTCCACTGAAACAGTAATTGGTAAGTTCTTTGGGGAAGAGATCATCTCTTGGTTCAATATTTATATAACTTTCAACACACTGAACTTCTGATCCCTGCCACTTTAATTTATGAACAATAACAATCGGTTTAAAAAATGGGGGAAACCGTGTATTCATCTTATTTATGATAGGAAAAAAAATAAACAACAAAATGTCCATCTGAGGTTAATCTAAAACAATCTTTTCTGATCCTTGGGCTTGACATAAATTCTGCAATTTTGTCCTATTTAGTTAGGACATAATATGTCTTAAAAATAAATTTTTAAAAAAGTAAGCAAAAGAAATGTTGTTTAAGAAAGAATTTTTATTTTTACGACACTGGTTTACTTAACTTAGAAAAAAAAAGTAAGATAGTTGTATTGCCTGAATTTGCATTTTGTTGTGATGAAGATCATTTTGGACAAAGAATTTTGCTCCACATTGCTATTAATCAATTTTCTGGATATGCTGAAAACACTATCAACATATAGTTTGAGGGGTTTGTTTTGTTTTGCACTTATATAGTTCTTGATTTCATCCAACTGTCATTTGAATACTCTTTTTTCAAAATGGGAGTTTTAACCTTGGTGACAACAGGTATCACCATGAGGGATCAAGTACAAAACCAGAAATGCCTGATGAGTAGGTTACAGAAAAGTTTTCACAAATGTTTCTCCAAAGCAGCAGTTCCACACAATGCTGAAAACAGGAATTCTCAGCATGAAAGGGGGGTGATGCCTCTCTCACTGGATTCAGCCCCTAGTTCTCTCCACAGGGTAAATGAGCAGATAGATGCTGGAAATCATCTGCCATATGAACTTTCAAAATAATGATTTGGATTGTTTAATTTTCTGCATGTTGCTTCACTGAGTTAGCAGAGGTGAACAACCTCAGACAAGTCCTTTTCTTTTAGCACACATTTGTGCATGACCTAAAGAGTCAGGCAGACTTCATCGGGGGAGGTAAGCTTCCAAATTTTCTTTCTTGGTGACCCAACTTAGAGCCCAATTAAATTAATGCAAGGAGAGGGCACTCAGTGCCTCACAGGATTTACTCAGCAGTTCATCGAGTAACACTGTATGTAAAAAAAAAATATATTTTGGGTATCTCAATAAAAAAACAACCTTAGGAAAAGGATTTTTTTTAATGTAAAATATTTTAGCTAGACAGGCAATGAAACAATAGCAACGTATACAAGGCTTTAGAATGATCAGAATAGCATCTTTGTCCTGTAATTCAGTGTACTAGCAGAGAAAGGCAGAAAAGGGCACTGCACTGATCTTAAGGAGCAAAGGCATAACAAGACTTATAAGATCCAGCATTCTCTGACTGTGTGCTTAAATCTAACAGTTGCAAGGGAGAAGTTTATCTATTCACAACAGCAAGTTTTCAGAAAGACATTAAAGCTGTCAGGGCATACTCAGCTGTCACTACTTTCCCTAACGTCTCTTCAGTAACACAAACATGGAAGATCTACCACTAAGTGTGAAGCAGAGCAGTAAGAACTAAAATACGTGGATAATATATTGGTTACTAACATGCAATGCCGTTGGAGCTTAAAAGCCCAAATTAATACTTAATGACATGTATTATGGATGTTGCTGAAGAGAGACTGAGAAACCACTGCGGGGTACTACATTCAGTGGGCAGTGACAAAGCCGTGAAGGATAATGTTTTCTCTCTACACGTACAAACTTCTTTTGCCATTAAATTCATCATTATTGTGCTTATTTATTTTCAACTAAATACTTTCTTCAATAAATTGAACCAGTAAGAAATCAAGAGATTTGACAGTGAACAAACACCTCTAAAAAACAAGAACAAAGAATCTTACGTCTCAAGAAAGAATGTCCTAAATAAGGAGAATTGTTCAGTATTTTTGCACTTCACAGACAATAAGCAATACCTTATTCCCCCCCCCTTTTTTTTTTAGTTAACTTTCAGTACTGATTATCATTTCTCAAACATTTTTCCAGTGTTTAGAACCCCAGTTTTTGATTCCTTCCTGTTAAACAGAGCTAGACATGAATAATTCTGCCAGATTTCTGTGAAGGGTTCTAGCAAAAGTAACAAAAATCAACATGGATTTCGGGTGGGTATGCTAAAGGCTGAGACTGGTGCTTCTCAGATCTCTGGTTTCCAGACAAATATAGCTCAAACTAGAAAAAATCTTGAAGCTACCTGCAGATCAGAAGCCTTGCTTTCTGGCCAGTACTACTGTTAAGTTGACTGTGCCTTCAAAAACTATCCTGTAGGTGTATAAAATTAAAAAAGAAGCTACAAATGAAAGAGACAAGAAAACATCCAGCCTTCATCTTTACTTTGCTTTGATGGTCAAGATCTCACTAATCCTTGTAGTATGAAATAGAACTGTTATTTCGAGAATATCAATAGAATTCCTCCAACATTCTAAGCAGAACTGTTATTATGGCTATTTTTAATTTTGCCTTACTGCATTGATTTGTTTGTTAAGAAATGAATTCTCTAAGAATTAAAAAAAAAAAACAAAACAAACAAAACACACATCTCCAAAGCCAGATAATAACTGCCAAGTTGTTTCAACTTTGTTTTCTTCAATTCAGCTAAAATTAAACAAGAATTGAGTCTTTGTCTTATTGTCTAAATTCCAGAGTCTTTGGAGTATGAATTAATCAAGAGGTTTCAACCTTTAAATCTTTCCTAAACATACACTATCAGTTTGGATATTAAAGTTCCAAAGTACAAAACATCTAGAAGATTTGAATGTGTGTCTGTGTTTGTATGTTAACTGTAGGAGGACCTGACAGTACTGAATAACTGGGCAGTAAAAGGTAGATGAAATCCAATATAAAAAAATAGAAGTAAATGAACTTTAGGGGAAAAAAAAAATCCTAGTTTCACATACAAAGTAATGGGCTCTACTGTACCATGCAGGTATAGATCTTGTATGCTTTGATTAGTCCCACTAAATGTCAACTCAGTGCCCAACAGTGGTCAAAAAGCAAATATTAGTAATAACTAGAAAAGAAGTAGAGATCAAAACAACTTTTATGAGGCAGAGTCAGTTGAATACCAAACTGGATTCAAGAGAGCCTGATTAAATATTTTCTGGAATTAAAAGGATATATGTACAGTTTGGTAAGAGCAACTGCTATAGACCATGCTCAATAAAGCTAAAATCTCAGGTTTTATCTGCTAAAATCTTTTAAAAGTCTACTATGAGCAAAAAACATTGCTTTTAGAAGATAAAATGGTTCAAAATAGGTATATTTTCTCACATCTATGGCACAAAGGTCACTACACTGCCTAGACCCATCTCTACTGTTCAAATATGTTACAGAACTTGTTAAAAAAATGGCAAGTTATTCTTCAACACAGCTGCAGCTATGCAGGTTTTTTTTTCATTTTGTCTTCTGCTACTGCTGGAAATTTAAAAATACACATAGAGCCAAAGGTGAATCTTAATTAGACATCCAACATTAAAATTTCAGTTCATTAGTTAAAGCATAGTGAAGCTATAAGCAACAACAAGGTTAAGTATTTGTGCTGGTTTTGTCTGGGATGTAGTTAATTTTCTTCATAGTAGCTGTTCTGGATCTCTACTGCAAACAGTGTAGACAACACAGAGATGGTTTAGTTACTGATGAGCAGAGCTTACACGGAGTAAGGGCTTTTTCTGCTCCTCACACCACCCCACCAGCGAGGAGGCTGGGGGTGCACAAGAAGTTGGGAGGGGACACAGATGGGACAGGTGACCCCAACTGACCAAAGGGATGTTCCATAACATACGACATCATGCTCAGCATATAAAGCTGGGGGAAGAAGGAAGGGAGACGTTTGGAGGAATGGTGTTTTGTTTGTCTTCTCAAGTAACCGCTACGTGTGATGGAGCCCTGCTGTCCTGGAGATGGCTGAATACCTGCCTGCCTACTGATGGGAAGTCATGAATGAATTCTTTAGTTTGCTTTGCTTGTATGCTCAGCTTTTGCTTTACTTATTGAACTGTCTTTATCTCAACCCATGAGCTTTCTCACTTTTACTCTTCTTTTACTCCCTCATCCCATCCAGGGGGGAGTGAGCAAGCAGTTCTGTGGTGCTCGGTTTCTGGCTGGGGTTAAATCACAACAGTCCTTTTTGGGACCAAATGTGGGACTCGAAGGGTTCAAGATAACCACAGATTTGATGGGAATGTGCCAGATAAATTTGTGGCTGTTAGTGCTGCTTAGCTATGTGCTTGCCATGGGGCTTGCTTGCCTTACTGTAGATCAGTCTTGCACTCGTTAGCAGCTGATTTTCTTCTTCTGCTTGCTGCACTGCTGATCATCTTGCGCTGCTGTGCCTGGGAACACTTTGATAACAGCAATGGCAACGCGCCTGGGCTGGCAGAAGGCCAGGGCATCACTGCTCTTTCTGTGCTGCTGGACTGGACAGGCTGGAACTCCAGTGTGAACTCGAGTTGAAGAGACTGTGACCTGTGGCTGAGTCCATGTGGGAGCAGGACACCAAAGCATCTGTGGCTGTGCATAAACCCATGGCAGGGCAGGTACACCACTAAGTGACTGCAGTCTGTAGGTAAGCCCAAGCCAGAGCAGGGGCAAGGGGAGGAGTTCAGTGCTGTGTTAAACCCCATAATCTGGTCCAAAGGGACTTGGGGTGGAGATTGTAATGGAAATACCTTTAAATTTTTGTTATCCATTATTTGAGTTGCACGTTATAGAAATTACTATAGCAAGAACCATCCCAACCAGTGGAGGACAAGCCTTGCAAGAAGCAGTGCAAGTGCAGCAGTAACCCAATCTGAGCTGGCTTTGGTGCCAAATAACTCCATGCAACACACCACTGTCCTGAGTGGCCACTGTAACAGATGGAGCCCAAAGTCACGGCCTACATGAACACAGTGGACATTTATGGACATTTAAGAAACTTTTCACAGGGCTGGTCCATAGACTAAGGGAAAGATATTTGTGTAATTGTCCTGGGTTTCAGCTGTAACAGAGCTGGGTTTCTTTTTCAGCAGTTAGAATAGTGCTGCGTTTTGCTTTTCAGTCTGGGACTTGTTATGAGAGAGACACCGAGAACATCCCAGTGTTTGCATCTGTCACTGGAAGTGAAGGACTCTGTGTTTTGTCAGTCTACAAGTGCAAGATCTAAGGGGGTGAGGAATATTTAAATTAATGAGTTAAATTGGCATTTGGCTCTGCCAAGGGGCTATTCCATCTCCCCATGGGCAGGAGATTAATGAGGGGCTCTTCCTCTCTTGCTCTCTCTGGCTTTCGCTCGGGCTCTGGCTCTCCCGGGATTGCGGTTTCGGTTCGGGATTGTTGCTCCTCTGGGATCGTTATCTGGGAACGGGCTGGGCTTGGTCGGTGGGTGGTGAGCAATGGCACTGGGCATCACTCATTTTTATATTTTGTTACTGTTATTATTATTACTACTATTTTAATATTAGTATTAAGTTTTATTTTATTTCCATTATTAAACTGTTCTTATCTCAACCTACGAGTCTCCTTACCCTTGCCCCCCAGTTCTCTCCCCCCTTTCCCCTGCAGGGGGGGAGTGAGTGAACTGCTGTGTCGGCTGCTGGCCGAGGGCTGGCCCAGAGAAACTGTCACAGTAATATATCAAAAGATGGGAAGAGGGGTGGTGGGTAATGAGGATGTATTGGATAGTGTGAGACCTGAGCATGACATAAATGGTATGGAATAAGGGGAGGAGAATGTGCTGGTTTTGGCTGGGACAGAGTTAATTTTTTTCATAGTAGCTAGTATGGGGCTACGTTTTGGATTTGAACACTAAAATACCACGCAACTTTACTGATAGGTACCACTACATATGTGTTCACATATATAGACATGCTTTAAGAAAATTGAGCCAAGGAACAACTAGTAAAATTTGTAAACTGAATTTCAACTAATAGAAAGCTATTTGCATTTTCATTATGCCTCAGTCTTTTTCTGGCACTCTTTGTCCTCAGACTACTTCTCAAATCTCCCAAAGCTCTACTGTACATGTTCCCAGGCTTAGATGATATTACATCACAGATATGTAACATGCTTCCAGATACACACACAAACATATCCCTCCTCCTAAAATACTCAGATCCTAACATTAGCATGTGTCTGCCTCACACTGAGGTGGGCATAAAAACAAAATACAGCTCTTCATAAATTCCTGACAGTAGCACTGTATTTCCTTCTTACTCTGTGCATGTAACTTCTGTTAGTAATCAATGAAAACTACAAATTTGCTTGACTCCACTGGCTCAACAACTGCTGTCACATTCTTTTCAAGTTCTAGAAAGCAATTATTTAATTTTAAAAAAAACAGAATGCTATTGCTTATAATGAGAAAAACGCTATTACTTAACTACAAGTGAGGATAGTCAGTTCATTGCAAATTTAAATGAAGAAATTACTTCACCATTTTCAAAGAACTTTGTTTATATCAGTTGAAACTCTTGCGTTAAAATTCTGAATTGGAGAGAAGCTAAAAAGAAAGAAAAAAGGAAAAACAAATGCTCTGGCAAAAACAGAGCAATGAAAGACATCATAAAAATAGACACAATTACTTACAAAATAAATGAGGCGCATTGTTTTCTATCAAAATTCAGCATTCTGAAATCAGTTTGTTCCTATTATGAAAGTACGCAAAAAAAGCCATTACGGTTTCTTTTTACTGCAGTGTAAAAAATACAATACCTCTACAATTGCAGCAATTTGATTTTTTTTGTTCTGTTTTAGATTGCATATTGTAAACCAACTTTCATAGTAAGTGAGAGATCGACACCACTTGTACTTGAAACTTATTAGAACATCATTTCGAGAACGATGAAACTGTAAAAGACTTCTAAAAGCAGAATTTCTCAGTGTCCCAAGACATTGCTCTGGATGTTCTGCATAAGAAAGCCAGTCCCTTCCTCAACAGATTTAGCTTATAAGCAATATATAGTCATTATTCTTTCCTTGCCTACTCTTCATGTTAGTTACCACTTTTGTGCTAAAAATGAGCTGTTCACATCTTTCACCACCTTTATGGTAGTTTCCTTCTATGCATTTCTCCATCTGTCCTTACCAATTAAATTGACAGTGTCTCCTCACCTTCCTGTATCAAACACAGTGATGCTTTGTAGATATGACACAAAGCAAAACTATCACCCATTTCCTCCTGCCTCAAAAATAAATAATAACAAAAAATCATACTAGACAAGACAGCTGTAGTCTCAAAATGTCCTTCCCTTTACACATCTATTTGGGTACATGATTGTCCTCCATCCTGGTATGGCTCTCCCATTGCTCCAAGGAGTATTAACACCCTTTTCAATGCATTGTATGCTGTATCAATTAGCAACAAGTACGTGCTTTACTTTATTGGTTCCCTCCTTGTGGATTAAGGTTTCCAGGACAAACTTGTTCTTCATATTTGCAGTTTCCTTCTCATTCTTATTCCAGTTTTCTCCAGAGGTTGAAAAATCAGAGCATTACTCCCAGCCAAGTAATCCCTCTGAACTCCTATGGCAAGAGTTGTCCAGGGTTGTTCTGAGCCATCAGACAATCAGATACCCTAAACTTGTTCCTACCC
>NW_010291826.1:86756-99964 GCF_000700745.2 Antrostomus carolinensis | reverse complement strand
TGAGCTGACAGTCTGTACCAAATACTCTAGAAATCAAAATGTGTACCCTGATCGCTTCTACTAAACATAGCTTGCATTGTGGCACTAAAATACAGGCATCTTACCATGTGAACCATGACAACTAAACCCCTGTGCTCAAACATCATCTTCTGTATAACACGAAATTAATGTGTCCTATAGACAAGAGTACAGTATTTAATAACAAATAATTCTGTATTAGTACCAAAGATAGTATTCAGCCTGGGGTGGACGAAAAAAGACATCAACAACTTTGGTAAGGGTACTGATCAGAGCTCTTGTAAAATTAATCTCACTGATATTTTGATAAGAAATTTCTGTAGAACAACTTGACACATTTAAACTAATCCAGTTTCAGGCAGAACACCTCATTACTTTCTCCCTGTAGTGCATGAATAAAAGCTTTCAAATTTTATCTGCCTTTTCAGTTCACTGATCATATGCCATCTCATCCTAATTTAGAAAAGCAAGTAAGGATTAACATAAAAGCTGGGAGCCCAAAGTATGGCACACTGATTTTAGACAAAAATAAACCTAAGTGTGCATTAAAAGTAAATTTGTGAATCAGAACTTCAGGTAGAAAGTTCATGCAGCTCTTGGAAAACACTGACATCAACCTGAGCACAACCCTTGGGAATACCAAGTTGAAGGAAATTCAGCAACTGTCAGTGGCATGATTTCCCACGCTGACACAGTGCTTTGGTCATTGTTAGACCTTCAAGCAAAGACCACCTAAACCTAATCACATGCTGCTCAGGCATACAGAGTCATCTACTACTTTTCTGCTCCACCTCTCTTCTACATCCAGTCAAGTCCCCAGAGCGGAAAAGGGAAGGTGGCAAGGCCATAGATTAGCTAAAAATCAGTCAAAATTATTAAGTGGAGAATTTCTTCCAAGTTTTTTGGCAAGACACCCCACAGAGAGACTGAAGATACTGACAATTTAAATAAAGTCAGTTCAAAGAGTATGAGGAAAAAAGTCCTCAGAGAAGGTGAGTCAGCCTGGAGGGAAGCACTGACCTCTAAAGCTCACTCCGTTTCACCGTGTAGAGTAAGGCTAGGGGAAGAAATATAACGGATGTGAGGATTTGGGATACCAGGTTAGCACTGGAGTTGAACTTCTACCTAAAAATAAGAGCCAAAATTTACCCTTTTCAAAGAGTTATGGGAAATCCACAGGGATGTGAATTCGCCCCACTGCCCTGCAGCATGTCGGGAGTCTCCTGGCAGATGGCAGCTGCAGGAAAACACTTCACCCACATCCACTGCCTCCTCCTGCAGTGCCCACACACCCCTCACACCCCTTTACTGCTCAGGTACTCTAAAGCTAGGCACTGACTAAACATTAAATACCTGGCAAGAAGCTCAACACCCTGAAGAACAGAATGGATCATGGCTTATCAGAACTGTCTTAATTGCTAGACAGAAATTCCTAATAGAGGACTAGGTTCAATCTATTTTCTTAATGATTAATAGAGGAAAATGTTCAAGTACTGAAAACAACAAAATTATTTAATAGTAACATATTCAGCCATGAGAATCTATTTTTCTTAAACTAGCAGCATTTAAACACTACAGAATATTTACAATTTCCCCATTATTGAAAACTGGAGGCTCAGGTTGTCTGATTTCCTCAAATACACACACTTCTATGATATTTTTTGATTTCTAGTCCTATACCTACTGTGAAAATTTCTTTCTTTGGGGTTCTGACTGCATAGGCAAGCATGAGAAATGCGAGTAGGTAGAAAATTTTTTTACTGTTTGCACAGCACAAGCCATGATACAAACTTATGCTTTTAAAATTTATCTTAACCCACACTTCCGTCTGTGCATCTGAAAGCTCGTGCACATACAGTGATGTGCAAAAGCAAAACATCCCTCTACAAAGGCTTATAGAAAATGCTAAATAAAGCACCTGCACACTTACATGGTTGTGATGGGTTGATTTTGCCTGAATGCCAGGTGTCCACCAAGCTGCTCTATCACCCCCCTCCTCAGCAGGATGGGCAAAATAAGATGGAACAAAAACTCCCAAACTTGTGGGTCAAGACAAAAGGCAGTTTAATAGAAACAAAGCAAAGCTACGTGCACAGAAGCAAAAGAACAAAATTTTTATTCTCTACTTCCCATCAGCAGGTGATGTGTGGCCACTTCCTGGGAAGCAGGGCTTCAGTACATGTAGCGGTTACCCCAGAGGACAAATCTAAATAACAAATGTCCCCCACTTCCCCCTCCATTCTCCTTGGTTTTATTTCTGAGCAGATGTCATATGGTATGGAATATCCCTTTGAGCAGTTTGGGTCAGCTCTCCTGGCTGTGTCCCCTCCCAAGACCTTGCCCACCCCCAGCCTACTGGACAGGCAGCCTTGGTGCTGTGGAGCACTGCTCAGCAGTAACCAACAAACTGGGGCCTTATCAACGCCTTTCTAAATACTAATACAAACCACAGGGCTCTGAGGGCTGCCATGGGGAAAATTAACTCCATCTCAGCCACACCAAATACAATGGTGCATTTGAAGTTGCCTGTATGTTCACTGAATTATCTTGTACATGCAAAGCACAGTGACAGGTACTGACACAACCCAAAATGATTTTGGAAAAGGAAGATGGAAGGAGAGAAAATGCAGCACTGCAAAGTGTCTTGCGCCTGAGACCGTGCATGGGCTGGTGCTGAAGTCCTTGTACTCCCTCACGTAACTCCCAAAGCAGAGGTTTATGCAAAATAGACATCTTGAAGTATAAGATGAATGAACATCTGTTAAAATTAACAAATATTTTCCTCTGTACAGTTACTTTAGTGGACCCTGTGCCAACCAGAGAGGGATGCAGGAAGGAAAGGTGCAAAAACCAGTCACTTACACATACTCCTGGAAGTGTCTTTCCATAGCAATTTCTGCAAGAGTGGAAAGGGCTATTTTTAAATTTAAGTCAGATTTCACTCTCATTCTCTGCAGTGTGACTGCTCAATTCGTTTCCATTTATTATTTCATTTGGCATGTATTAACAGCAAAGGACTTCTACTAATCTGAATATTATTTTGTACATTACTATAGTACATAATAGTTTTTCTTGTAATCTGATTTCTTCTTTTTAAATTCACAAATTGGAAAGAATAAGCTGTCAGGGTAGATCATAGTTGGCATGTCACTTTCCAAATATCATTTACATTTTTCTCTTTACATACATCTTTAATAGTCAATTTCCTTTTTTCTATACATATTTTAGTGTGAAAATGTTTGCCATCAATATTAAAATATGAATTATCTGCATAGTCATGTACATAGCTTACAGAATTACCTCAAATCCCATCCATTACACTCATATTTAATAGCCAATATCCCTTTTGCTTTCATATTTTAATATTAAGTTGCTTGCTCTAGCTGTGCGTAGAAAGAAATCTATCTCAGTGCCTTTTCATACATATTCTCCCAAAACAGAAATGAAGTTTTAGTAAGTTTTGAGATGTTTAAGTATTTATAGATTAAAACTAAAAAACATAGTCTACAATGCAAATGTAACCTAGTTAAAGTTACTTTAAGATTTCTAAGATATCTTAGAAATTTCCCTTACCTCTGTAACCAAATGGTGCTGAGCCACACTTGGAAGTGGCAACCAAATATTTTAAATTCACTATAAACACATTTACAAGTCCTCATCCTGACTGCACCAGAAAATCCATACAAAAGTAGACCTGTTGATCTGAGTTACACTTACTGGTTTTGATTCTATAGTCTCATGGCTGAAACTGAGATAACACAGAACTAACACAGGGGAAAAATTCAAGTTTGTCCTGATGACTGAGCTGTCTGGAACACACTTCCTTAATGAATGAATACCTGACGTCTCTTCTCCCTTACTGTCCTACCACTCCATACACCAAAAAGGGTTCTTGCCTTCTTATAGGCAACTATAAGAACTACATATATATTCTTTAGTATAATTTAGAAAATATATTAAATTTTACATGCTAGTGACTAACAACACTTCATTTGTGTCTTCTCACACGCAGCCCAAGATAAGAGTCATTACTCGCAGGAACATATGTACCTTGTTCATAAACATTCTCTACTCCTAGCAATGTAACTTTTCATGCAGAGACCCAGATCTGACAAAGAAATTTAAAAGACAGAACACTGTTTCAATATCTGACTGTTTAAGCCAAAAGCAATACATGGTAGGGTTGTACCTAATTCACGAATAAAGCTGGGCACCTAAAATGAGACTCACAGGAGCACACTACACTTGGCAGACGACTGCCTGAGCCAACTTGCACAGAAATGCTAAAAAAAGTCTACATATTCAAATATTACACCTTAAATTACTAAGACTTAAAGAACTCCACTTGACATGCACAGGCTGGAGCTTGCCCTGAAGATGGATAACACATCCTTTAAAAAAATAATTCAGTGAAATGGTGCTGGCTGCATTTTCAAACACAGCTAGTGATAGTGATGCTGCTGCTTCTATCCTTGCTTTGTTTTGGGATTGTTTTTTTTATTATTCAGTAGCTCACTGGTTAGACTCAGGGAGTTTTATACATTTCATAACCCAGCACAAACCCAGGCCAGTGACTACAAATAGTGTTGGATTCCATCCCTCAGATGAAAGTTTTGAAGCTTTCTGGGATTCAGAGCCTTACCCACTTCAGTTTCTTGTAGGACCTAGTGGATCTTTTTTTAGAAAATATATTCTGTCTTCAAGAAGAGAGACAACAAGTGTCTCAAAATACAACACAAGGTAATTAATTGATCCTTACCAAAGGTGAGAGGTACACAGGGAGCTAAATAATTTAAAAATTTTAAGTCATAAAACACAAAAAGTAGGACAATGTAGAAACAAGTTTGCTTTCCTTTGGTAGTCTTTCCCTTGACTTTAATTTTTTTCCTCAATGGCACAACTCTCTCCCTCACACAAAGGGAGAACTTCCTTCCCTCCATTTTCTGCTGAAATTTCCTTTGCCCACATTTTGACAACAGAAAAAAAAAAAAAAAAGATTAAAACTGAAATATAAACAAGATTATTTTCCAGTAAAATCACATTACCCATCATAAAGTACTTAATGCTAATCAGCCTAGGAATTCTTTAAAAAGATAAATCAAGACTTGAAACATTTTTAAGAATTTTCTGTGGATGCCATAAATACAAAATGTGAGGAATAATAGTCAGGCATAAAAGATGACAGACTCTCCCCTCACACGTGTGGGAAACCAAGTAAGAAGTACTTCTTTACCACAACCACTCTCCTTTCTCCATTTTCAGGCATCTCTAGAAGCCTGGAATTTGTATTCCAGCAGCCACCAGCCATGAGGATCAGTGACTGTGTCAACTGTGTGGTCAGCCAAGTCCCTGATCTAAAAGGCTTTGCATCTCTAAGGGCAATCTAAACTGTGGCTGCTGAAAAGAGAGATTATTGTAACTTCTGTTGTGGTTTAACCTCAACCAGCAACTAAGCACCACATAGCTGCTCACTCATTCCCCCCCAGTGTGGATGGGGGAGAGAACTGGAAGGGCAGAAGTGGGAAAACTCGTGGGTTGAGATGAAAACAGATTAATAAGTAAAGAAAAAGCCGTATGCGCAAGCAAAGAAAAACCACCAGCCCTGGGAGATGGGGAAGTGCAGTTTTCTCACGAACCCCCCAGATCCTGCCCTTCACTGTCAACTGCTGAAAAATAAAGGCTGTTACAGTTTCCAGAATTGAACTTTACGCAACTTTGCCCGGGCTTTTAAAGCAAGTAGAGACGTGTTTAATGAGATGGTCTACCCATGTCAGATACTCAGTGCAAAACTCGACCAGAATCATTACATTTTGAAATATATGGAGCTATCTTACGGGCAGTGCCCATTTTATAAAACACATCATCGTAAACTGGCCAGAGTAACAAATACAAAACTGCACCCTAATCACTTAAATCTTGTCTCCACAGTCTGAACATGGGTCCTCTAAATCAAGGTCAGTATTCAAGTATTCCACATTTATCCACAGCAATGGATTAAAACAAACACTTGGGACTAAACTTACTGCAGCCCAACAAACTCCAATCATGCACTGTTTACAGGCAAGTTTGGGCAACTGCCTGCATTCTGTTTCCTGAATTAAAGCAAATTACATGCTTTGTAAATAACATTTCTCATGGTGTGAATATATGTTCCTCATTAACATTTCTGATTTTTTTTTTCCTTTTTTTTTTAAAAAAAAAACAAACACTTTATATACTTGCACAGAACTAAAAATTAGGATCAGGAAAACTTGGCAACAGTTCAGTATGAAGATAGACGAGGAACTGCAGAGGTGGATTGCTAGCAGTGATGAACTCAGATAAATAGTAAATGCTTCATGATCCATATTCCTGTGCTTAAGCACAGGTATAATTACTGTATTAGCAGGGTGGCAAAGCTCTGTACATAAGGAGTCACTTAAGCCACTGCTCTCCAGTTTGAGGTAATGTGTAACTGCAAACATGATTAAAACCATGTCAGCAATGTCAGTTAATTTATGCAGTATCTGGAGAATCAGAATTTTCTTAGACCAGAACAGGCCATAGTATCTGCATCATTTTATTCCACAAACAAAGCTTTTCTTTTTGGAACTGGGGAAAAACGAAACAGTCCTATTCTATATGCAGCAATTTTGCAATCCTGAAAAATTAAAAAAGCAGAAATTATTTTTTTATTCTCTGTTATATTTTTCATAAAAGATCTAAAGTAAAAGACCCCTAACAAATGGAATTTACTTCATCTGGAAATCACTGCTTCAAATTGAATCATTAAAAAGACTTTAACAGAAACCATTATCAGTCTCACTCTGGCAGAAATGTGCTTACCATTGGTTTTAGTTATGTAGATAAATGATAGCCGCTGGCTCTGGAATTGAAAAGCTGATGACAAAATGGCCTCAGTTATAACAATATAAAAGATGGTTACAAAACTGTTAGAATAACCATTGTTTGATCTAAATAATTTTGATGGATCACTGCATTCACCATGACAGTGTGGAAATTAAAAGGGTACGCAGGGCAAGACAACGGATACGTCCTCAAGCTCTTTAAGGTACCAAAAAATACTTCCAACCCATCTGTGACAGACATCTTCAGTTTTGTACACACACGTACAACGTTAACCCTTGTACCAGAACTTTTACATTTAAGTAGTCCCACTTCTCCTTTATCAGACTATGCAGATTCATTCAAATGAAAACAATGCATATTTAGTTCAAGTGACATTTCAGCAAAAAAACCTAAATCCCAGTGACTTATAGGCATTTACTCATCAACATGCAACAGAGATGGTGTTTCAGGCCAGTAATACCACCTCAAAGGTCAGTAGTGTTCTTCCAGCAAAGAAGTGGCAGAAGTCATTTCCTTTACAGAATTACTCCTACAAATGCCATCCCTGCTTTATCTTAAGAGCCTATTTTTCCATTAACACTTGCTTTGCGTGGAAAACTACTCTTCACTAGCACGTACAAGAGTTCCTACTGCCCAGGCCTGATGATTTTGACATCCTTACCTGGAAACACACAGTTTCTGCTGCCAGGGAAACCTTCTCATCTGCCTAGGAGGGATTTGCATATGGAAATAACTGGGGTTTCTTTTATTGAGCTCCTTGTTATTAGACACATGAATTCATTCTGAGACACTGATAACGAAGTGACCCAAGATAAGAAAATAAAACACTGGGAAAAAAAAATAAATATATATATATATATCTCCTTCAGAAATTTGAGGTTTTAAACTAATATTGATATTCATCTATGTGGTAGAGACAGCACCGACCACATTTTAATCATCACCTCCCAGCCTCCTTATCCTCCATTATGATTATTTATTATTCTAATGAGAAATAGTGGTAGCTTGGTTATCTTTGAGCAGTACACTTTCTAAAAATATCAAGAAGCAAAGTAACATGTGCTTGCACAGATTTTTTTCCCCATATTATTCAATTTTTCATTGTATCAAAAGCAGCATGGAATATTTTTCCTTCTGTAAACCTTACCAAAAAAATTGTTGATATCTCCATGAAGGTACATGGACATTTCTTTTAATAGTTTGGTATTCTACTGTAAAATAACAGGGCAGATTTAATTCATAACTAGTGAATATTTTAGAGGTGTTTGGTTGGTTTGGGGGTTTTTTTTGATATGACATCAAAAGCCTTCTCCTCCCTTTCCCTCTGTTGTAGAAAATAAGAATGGAAAGATGAGACAAAGAATTAGTCATCTGGATGTACACACCCACTGTGCATAAGATGATATGTAAATGTCTGCAGATATACACATTTGTGTATTCATCTGCTGTTATCCTACCACTGAATATGAGACAAAAAGCCTCCGTGATACATTGCTGTAACTTTGCAATTTATGGGGAAGACCAATGTAGCTCAACAGCCAAATTCTACTGGCCCAGACATCAAGAATCTGGCCAAGCATATCTATTCCCCCTCCTGAAGTCATGACCCAATATATCCCATAACCCTTATTAAATCATATCACTTTCTCCATACTCCACTCCCCAAAAAAATAATTCTGGGGGAAAATAAAAATTTAAAAAACCTTAAAATATGTCATTCTCCAACAAATTATGTATTTTCAAGCCTAAAAATATAACCAGTGAAGCTGCAACATTAGTTTTAAACATCTTTCAAAGGATCTCCTAGTACTCTATCTATCCAAAAGAGCTACATCAACCTCTATGCTTAATTTCAAAACAAAAGCAAAAATATTACACTAATATTTAGGGAAAGTATGCAAAATAATTTACCATAACTCTGAGTATATGTACAACATTCAAACAGTTTTAAAAACAATGGAAAAAGATATGAGTAACAACGTCTCTTTATAAGCACATGAGCACATTTGCCTGAGATCTCCTACCATAAATAAAGATATTCCATTGAAAACTCTGCAAAACAGCATTCATTTCTGTCTCACGACAGAAATCTAACACAGTCCCACACGGATTTCCTATGAACTCCATACTTATTTGTCCCTTAAAAAAAAAAAAAAAAAGAAAAGAAAAAAAAAACCCCACACACCTTCCTTCTCCCCAAAAAACCCCAAAAGTGTATCTGACATAGCAAAAGGATACAATTAACTAAAAAGTAAAAAAAATGTGTTGCACAGACAGAGCCCTGTGAGGGAGTTTCAAATATGAGTCAAGAATTCAGAAGTCAACTTATTGAAAATTCTTAATTATGGCATTTACCCTCTTTGAGTAACAACATACTAATTCTTCTGGGTAAGAAAGGTTTTTGATGTCCATCCCTTTAATTAAAAGTTACAAATTCAAGGATACTGACCTGCTGGAAAGGAGCTCTGAGGAAAAGGACCTGGGTGTGCTGGTGGACAGCAGGTTGGCCATGAGCCAGCAGCATGTCCTTGTAGCCAAGAAGGCCAGCAGCGTCCTGGGGTGCATTAAAATGAGTGTGGCCAGCAGGTCAAGGGAGGTTCTCCTCCATCTCTACTCTGCCCTGGTGAGGCCACATCTGGAGTATTGTGTCCAGTTCTGGGCTCCCCAGTCCAAGAAAGACAGGGATCTTCTGGAGAGAGTCCAGCAGAGGCCACAAAGATTATTAGGGGCCCGGAGCATCTCCTGTATGAGGAGAGGCTGAGAGAGCTGGGACTGTTCAGCCTGGAGAAGGGCAGACTGAGGAGGGGATCTGATCAATGTCTATAAATATCTGAAGTGTGGGGGCCAAATGGCTGGGGCCGGGCTCTTTTTGGTATTAACCAGTGACAGGACAAGGGGCAACGAGCAAAAACTGGAACACCTGAAGTTCCACACAAACTTAAGGAAAAACTTCTTTCCTGTGAGGCTGTTGGAGCCCTGGGACAGGCTGCCCAGAGAGGGTGTGGAGTCTCCATCTCTGGAGATGTTCAAACCCCACCTGGATGCTTTCCTGTGCAACCTGTTCTAGGTGAACCTGCTTTGGCAGGGGGGTTGGACTAGATGATCTCCAGAGGACCTTCCAACACCGGAGATTCTGTGATTCTGTGATAATCATTTTACTTCAGGAAAAAAAAACAAAAAACAAAACTACTAGAAAATGGGCACATGAAACAAGAAAGCTAAATATTTGCACAGAACATGTCAGAGATTTTGAGAGTGTAATATTTATGATGAAATAACAGTAAGAACAACAAAACTGTTGTTTTCTATTGAATGAAGGGGAAACATCACCATGCAACAGCCACAGCAGTGATAACAGGACATATAGCAAATCCTGGTAGTAAATTAGCTTTCTCAGATTTATGGTTTCCTAAAAGAATCTATTAGAATACAGTGGAAGAGGGCAGACAGTATTGCTCAGTGAAGGTAGAATAAAATTAGTAAGTGCAAATATTCCTTACTCAGCATTAATACACACACACACACACATATATGTATTTACATATGTCCATACTACTAAAAAAGCTCAAATTATTTTAGCTTAAAGAAATATACCAGAATATTTAGAGTGGGAAAAAAACCACACAAGGACAACCTCTTCTTTTTTTCTTAAACAATACCAACACAAGGTTGACAGTTACAATGTGCAATTTAGAAAGGAAGAACACGGCAGATTTATAAGCCATTCAAGTCTGGCTGTTCAGACAAACACTGAAGTAACATTAGTATTTATTAAAACAAATGGACTATAAATATATTAACAAATGCTATCCTTAAGAAGAAATATCTGCAATTAATGTAATAGAACACAGGGTGTTGACTAATTTACAGCTGGCCAAGATATTTGATATCCACAACATATGGTAGCAATTTATTTACAACATTTGAGCAGTAGTTTTTCATCAGGATCCCTGCATGGAAGGACTCTAGCATTATTATTTACATTCTACATCATACATGGAAGTTGCTACCATACTTCCAGGGCTGAAAAATTTCAGCATGATAAAAGAAATGTGCAGTTAATGCAAATATTTTGCCACTGTCATCTCCATTTAGTCAAGACAAAGAATGGGTTGGATATGTGTGGTGGGCAGATGAATGGCGTGTTAAAAAACTGCTCTGCGATTATTAGTACTGCAAAATATTTTGGTTATCTTTTAAGACTGCTTTTGGTACAGAATTCTCATTAGATTTTTTTTGTTTTACAAAAAACAGAGTTGAAGAAAATACCACTATCATTGCATAATACAATTTATCTACACTAGTTTATTGACTATGTAAAGGAACTCGTACAATTTCAGTGAAATGTACTGCTTTGTGGATGCCTCTACCATAACTACACTAAATACACCAAAACTTTCAAGTGTTCAGCTCCTATTCTCACACTGAAACAACTGGCCAAGTATTTAAAGCACTGAGCACACTGTACACACACCAAAGCAGAGCTCTTGAAATTCAGTGACAACTACTTTTCCAAAACAAATGAGACTTTAGCACCTCTGGGAACTTGCCAATTAAGAAGATAAGCCCACCACCAGCAACGAGACAAGAACTTCTTACTGTAGTCAGACTCAAAAATGTATTTAGTTGTGAGGAAGCTGAGAATGTCCAGATCTATCATACATCTATTTACCAAAAATACAGAGTAATATGCTCTTCTTTCCTTAGAGGAAGATCAGGAAATATCAGTTTGCTGGTCATTTAAGATCAGCTGGGACTCTGCATAGAGCCAATCATCATCCTTCAATCCAGCATCAAATGGAGGAATTTACCTCCAGGTCAGTGGGGCAAGTTTTCCAGAAATGCCCATCAGACTTGGCTCTACCATTTTCTGAATCAATAACATACATTCCATATGCACTGAGTGAAAACATTCCCAAAACTGTCAGGCTTACTTGGAAATGTAGATTCTCTACAACAGACAGGGTCACTAGAATCTGTATTTCCTATGAGCAAATAACATTATTCAGAAGCAAGTGGGGAGGGGGAAGGAAATACTAGGTTTTCAGAACTGGCACTAATTACTCCTATGTTATTTCACATAACCATTCTTAAAGATCTAATCTTGCTCAAGGGATGCCACATAAAGTCCACTCCATCATCTAGACAAATTTAATAGTTATGTTTTATGATAAGGTCACGAGCGCCACAAACGTGAAAGTTATTAAAAGCAGGCAGACTGATTCCTCTCACTCCCCAGTGCTGCAGCAGCTGGCCTGTTCTTTCATAATTTCCCTGTTGCTTGGTTTGCTCTGAGTCACCAACCGTTTGGAACATCAGTTTGTGCTTCTTCTGACAAGACAAAATTGAGCATTGAGAGGGTAGCACTCCTGAAGCAAACTTAGAAAATAACTAGTGTCTTCAATTACTGCTTTTCATGGGGACAATTTCTGCTGACAATCTATCATAGCTCATTCACTTGCAGAGCTGTTCTGGAAGGAACAGAGTGTTTAAGGCGGGGGAGGAACTGTACCATCATAGGATCCAATTCCACAAACAATTCAGCATAACAGATGCAGCATTTCAGGCTCTGTTATGCTTCTGTTTCCCTAACTACATTTAGTTACCTGTGCATGCTTACTTGCCACAGACAGTACATGCTCAGCAGTCTAGAAGAACACTCGCCTTCAGAGCTTTGCCTCTGAAGTCTTCATTCAGAGCTCTCAGAATCGACACATTTTGAATTCACAGTACATTTACCAATGGCAAACCAAAGTGATGTATTTTAATATACAACTCTAGAATAGTTCACGGCAATTAAAAGCAAATTTCCTATTAGGACGCTTCCTGAAATCATGGAACCATAGTTAATTCTCTAACCTCCCTCAACTGCAAACTTGTTACTGCAAACTTAGCACATAAATGTGGTTTGTAAAATTTCCTTTATGTCAGTTTTAATTAAAATCCATACATGCAGCAGGGGGGAGGGGGAAGAGGCACCATTTCCAAAATACCTGAAATAAGGAGTTCCAAAGTGTATCATTTTCAAGCTTGAAAATTTCTCAAAGGAAAGATCGCCTCACATATATCTGTACATATCTATTTTTACTCTAAGGAAATGAAGCACAAGGAATTGAGCTGTATATTGTCTCAAGGTCTTTAATCTGTTGGTTAAGTAAATCTCAAAGATATTGAAGTTTTATGAATTTACAGCAAATTGTGTAGGAAAGAATGTACCCATCCCTAAAGTACTCATCCTAAACATGAGAGATGTATCAAGCACCAGTTCATGCTCTGTCCATCCAGTCAGCTGGCCAGCTGGCACATGCACTGACTGGCCAAGCTGCTTGCCCACTGCATGC
>NW_010291826.1:75493-86703 GCF_000700745.2 Antrostomus carolinensis | reverse complement strand
AGCAGGAAGGGGGGGGACGAAATAAGATGGAACAAAAACCCCCAAACTTGTGGGTCAAGACAAAAGGCAGTTTAATAGAAACAAAGCAAAGCTGCGTGCGCAGAAGCAAAAGAACAAAATATTTATTCTCTACTTCCCATCAGCAGGTGATGTGTGGCCACTTCCTGGGAAGCAGGGCTTCAGTACATGCAGCGGTTACCCCAGAGGACAAATCTAAATAACAAATGCCCTTCCTTCCTCCTCTGTTCTCCTTGGTTTTATTTCTGAGCAGATGTCATATGGTATGGAATATCCCTTTGATCAATCTGGGTCAGCTCTCCTGGCTGTGTCCCCTCCCAAGACCTTGCCCACCCCCAGCCTACTGGACAGGCAGCCTTGGTGCTGTGGAGCACTGCTCAGCAGTAACCAACACACTGGTGTGTTATCAACACCTTTACAAAACACAGCGCTCTGAGGGCTGCTATAAGGAAAATTAACTCCATCTCAGCCAGACCCAATACAATGCAACAGGCCATGGCTGCTGCAATGACTCCTGCCCTGCCAGCAGTTAGAGGAAGGAGCAGATGATTTAGAAAAGGAAGCAAGAAATTCTGCAGAGCGGGGAAGTGCCAGAGCTACTGCAATGGGGACAGTACAGACAAATTTGTGGAAAATAGGCTTCAGTAGGTCAGCTGCTTACTGTCAATGGACCATGAAAAAGCTTTACTTATATAATATATCCTGTTAAACAGGTGTATACAGCTGCTATACTTCAAAAAGAGTAACTTTTAAAAAAAAATCTTTTGCTTCAGGAACATTTGAAGGCACATTTGGTAGAAAAGAAAAAGATGGCACTGAACAATTTGATAAATGTCTAGGCTATAAGGACAGAAGGTTTTTTAATGCTCAATTTAATAGTCACATTTCTGAAAACCATGACATTAAGTAGAAAGTTCCTACAAAACACAAGTACATAGCTACAGCAGGAGTAGTCAAGTAGTTTGTGATGCTCCAACAATTTCAAAGAAAAATAATTCTAACAAGGATTCCATGCTGTGGAGTTGGCATTATTATGTTTAATTTATATAAAAGTGATTTCAAATTAGTGATATTACAAATCCCTGTAAAAGGGAATGTTAAAACTGAATTTATTTGTATTTTAAATCTGCATCTTTCACATGTTCTCACACAAACACACTCATGTACTGTCTCTGCTCCGGGATCACTGGCTGGGACAGGCTGGGCATCAGTTGGTGGGTGGCCAGAATTGCACTGTGTATCACACATTTGTATATTCTGTTATTATTGTTGTTATCATTATCATTTTATTTTCATTATTAAATAGTTTTTATCTCAACCTGTGAGCTTCCCTGCCCTTTTCCTTCCAATTCTCTCCCCTACTCTCTGGAGGCTTGGGGGGAAGAATGAGAGAGCAGGCTGTGTTTGGTTGCAAACCAAAAGGGTGAAACCAGAATATTTTGTCATCAGGAAATTGTAACATGTTCACCTGATTCCTTCGTCTGCAATTTCCTAATTTTATATCTAAACCTATAACATTAATAGTTTTCCTTTTTATAACGCCCTCTAGCATGTACAAAGCTGCCTGCATACATAGCCAAATTTACCCCAGCTTCAGCCAGCCTGTGGGTTTCAAATATTCAGGTCTGCCATTTCCCTTCACTCCACAAAGAATAAAACAGGAGGAAAAATATTTGATGTTATAAGCAATTGAAAACAGAACTATTGCAATATTAAGTATTTTTTAAAATACTTGAATGTAGGAGATACAATGTTTTATTCTTCTTATATGCATATATCATATGATATATCCTATCACATATATCTAAATGCACTTGGAACATTCAGTCCTACAAGATCATACATGCTTGATGGTTATAAAGCCATCAGATTAGTGACAGCAATGAAAGACAAAGCAAGAAATTTATACGCGTGTACCGGAACCAATGTAAGATTACACACGCAGCACCCGTTCTATTCCTCCAGGCATGCCTCTTTAATGATATGATTACACACCTTATTCTTTGAGAACACATTCAGTTTGCCACTTGAATGTCAGGTAGCGGAAAAAATACAGGTAATTGTCATTTTAATCATCACTCCTCAAGTGATTAACTTTTACTTAATGAAAGTATTCCTGCAAATCTCTTCCAGACTCCCATTTCTTTCAATACACATGGTCTGCTGTGCCCAGTAAAGGTTCAAATGATCTCTCTGTTGTACAGGCATCCTTTTGGAGTAACTCCATAACACGGTACCTATTTCAGCTAAAACTAAGGTATCTCCCTGCAAAAGCCTTCAGGTGATTTGTCTTTGTCTTAATTTAATTTACATAACAAAAATACTGCTCTAAAATAAATCTCTAATAATGCACCAGAAGGTACTTGAGAGATGAATTTAGAGAACAGATCCATCTGTATTAGAGCATCAGGTAACACTGCTCTGAATTTTCTTTGGGATCCTGTACACTGAGAGGAATTCCATTTGCTTCTGCCAATAATTTTGTCCAAATTCCAGAGTGGAGAAACAAGGCTGAAGCAGAAGGGTACCTAGGGATGTTTTCTCCTGATTTAACTTTTATGGTCTACCAATGTTTTTTCTAGTTACTTCTCCAAAGTCAAAATAAATAATCTGTCACAACCGATACTCCCGATTTCATTTTCCTTTTGTATAGCTACCATTTTACTTTTCAGAAGAGAACCATAAACGTAGCCATCCAAATAAAACGAGCAACTTGTGCTCATTTTCCACAATGTACATCATTACTACATAGATGATTTATTATGGGAACAATAATTAACAAAATAAAATTCAGTCCAAATTAAACTAAGTCAAATTAATACTTCAGTAACCAACACTCTCCCATTAAATTACAATAGGACAGCAACTCTAAGTTCCAGGCAGTTCATTATATTAACCTCATAATTTCTTGTGTAGGGATGGAAAAATACGTTAGTGTGTTCTGCTGGCCCCTAAACAGCATTTCACAATGAAATTAAACTATACATTAGCATAGTTTGACAGATTCATTATTTCAAGTGAAGCCAACCCTGGAGTGTTGACACTTAAGCTAGCATATATGAACATGCTACCCAGTCAGAAAATATTAATTCATAAAACTTGACTAAACATGCTTTCAAAGAAGCAGTATGGAGAAAGGCATGTGTAGTCAACACTTTTCTCTCTCTAAAATCATGAAGATAATTAGAAAATATTTCATCCTTTTGGGCAAGAGACAACTCTTCTCTACTTTTTTCTTGAGGATTTCTCTATTATTTTCATATTCACTTAGCCTCAATGTTATCTGAAGAAAATATAGGAACTTTTAGATGTGTTGACCAACTTCTTAATTACAGAACCACTTTATGATTATGTTTAATAAAGAAAAGTAAAATTCAATATGGGAAATTGAAAATATTTCAAGACACTTCAGCTAACATAGTCCATGAACGTTGCCTGCTGCAGGCCTATAACCACATAACTGACAGAACAGCAGCAAGTGCATCAGGAATACACCCTTCCAGAAGGAAGGTGCCAAAGGTGGCTCATCCAAGGCCTACAGGCACAAGTGGAATGTCTCACAGCAAGTGTGAGTTCTCTGCTTAGGACCTGTATCTGGAGTCCCATGGACTTCATTCTGCATTCACTTCAACTTGAGGAGGCTTCTGCTTCAGTTTGGGAGGAGAGGAAAAGGCAAAGTAAATTAAAGTCTTCCAAGTTAACGCAGACTCAAAATGAAAACACCAGATGGTTGCATCTTGTTTTATATTTAATCTGGTGGTTACTTCAGGGGTTTTAATGTGGGTTTCCCATGATAACAGATACTTCATAATGGTCTGAGCATTATTGAGAGCACCTAAATACTGGGTTTACAACAAAAATTAAATCTGGCCTATTTACCAACTCCAGTGTCCACATTGTAAGTGTGTGATGTGATGCAGCCCTAGAAGTAAATACCTACAGGGTGGTATATCCAACCATATTGATTTTAACTGCTATCAGACTTTTACTATGATTATTTATCCCAAACTTCCACAAATCCAAGGTTTTTCAGTTACACTTTAAATTAAGCAATTCAGATAAGGAAATAATTGCAATATAATTAGATACTTATAGTCAACTGAATCCTAATTGAAGGTCTTGCTTGAAACTAAATGCTACTGATTTTTGTAATGAAAAGGCAAACAAAAACCAAAGAAAAATATCAGGGTTTGTTTCGGTTTAGTTTTTTAAGCAGCTACTTTGTACATTACCCTGTGATCTTCTTGCTAAAAAAACCCATTTTACAGTATTTTCTCACGGAAGGTATCTACTCAAAAAGCAATGTAGATTTAAAATAATAATGGTTATCTTAAAGTTATAAAAATTACCTCTAAGTACTTGCCCTGAAGAACTTTATGAAAATTAAATAGTATTATGAACTATGAGAAGAAAATAGAGCTGTAAAGAACTTCCAATAAACGACTATATAGTATGTAAATTTTTCAGTGGAGCCTATTTTCTTCACTTTCTTAACCAAACAGACGTATCGAAGCAAATGCAGTATTTTAATGATACTGCACATGCTACCAACACAAGGACTGAAAATGAATCATTTCACTTACATCAGTTCTGCATTTGTACAAACTCAGTTTTTATTAAATATGTATTCCCAAAATGCACTGGCATAGGAGAAAGCAGAATCTGAATCTAGATTGTTTAGTAATTTAAAAGTGTATCATTATGCCTTTCCTTGAGAGTTTCAGTTACTTATATGGCCATAAAACACCTCAAAACTGAGACACAGACATGTCTTCTAACATCTATTCCCTTAATTATCACATATTATGAAGTGTCCTCAATTTTCTCCATAGCACTGAAACTGAACAGCAAGTTTCTCACATCTTTAAAGTGAGTGCAGGAGGAAATGAGACAGCGTTGCCACTCACAGCATCTAGCCATTTCTTTTACAGAAAAAGAAAAAAAGAGATCTGAAAGGCAAAATACATTACTATACTAAAGAGTTAAGTTTATTTCTTTCAGAATCACTCAAGAAGTTACTCGAATATCATC
This sequence comes from Antrostomus carolinensis, assembly GCF_000700745.2. Lineage (NCBI taxonomy): Eukaryota > Metazoa > Chordata > Aves > Caprimulgiformes > Caprimulgidae > Antrostomus > Antrostomus carolinensis. The sequence continues at coordinate 81,654 of NW_010291826.1, read as the reverse complement.
ATACATCAAGTGTAACTCTGACAGCATTTGTCTTTTTCATCAATCACAAATAATATAAATTGACTGTGTATGTCATTCTCTTTGGCTTTGTATGTCAACATAACAATAATTATTAGAAATAATAAGGAAATAAAAGATTTCTATTTTAATAGTAATTTTTCTGAATAAATATCAATAAGCTTTTTAAAATACCAAAGATTTTGTTCCAATTTTGATAGACACAAAAAAAAAAATACAATGAGAGGTGAAACAACTTAAATGTTACTCAACAGACCAAGGAAATATTCATACAGTTCTGAAGTATTCTGGGAATTAATCTAGCACACTACTTACTAATTTACTTAATCACATTTGAGTCAAAGGACACTGGATTTATTGGTATCCCATGGCCCAGAATACAACAACATTTTTGCATTCCTAAGTCCTTGTTATTTCTCTTTAAGTCTATTTTTTAATTGAAAGTTCTTATTCACGTTAAGCTTACAGAATACAGACCTGTATCACAGCAAAATCTTATCTGGTTCAAAGTAATAAAGTACACTGCACCTCTACAGAGATAATTGCCTGCTACATCTGGTATTTCTGATCCAATATAAAGGTAAGAACAATTCCAAGGCCAGTGTGCCTAACAACCAGTTTTCCCTTTTCAGCAGTCTCTTTCCTTTCTAAAGAAAAGACTAATTCCAGCAGAAGGCACAAAGATTTACTTTTTGGATTTCATAAATGGGGAACATTTCTTTTGAACTTCTTTCTGACCTGACATAAATCCATAAGCTTTCAACAGAACAGGGTGCACATGTTTACAAAATGCACTGAGAATTTGGATAAGCAAGCATTGGTGGCTTGCTGGGAACACCCAGCTGCGTACCTGTCCACACCAGCCACGTGCAGTGGGATGTCAGGGTTTCCAAAATTACAGCTTAATCCTCAAAGAGAAAAAAGACAGGAAGCCTACACGATGTTGACAACAAGGGTCTTCTGCTATCAAGGCAACACTGAGTCTTCCCATGACAAAGATGAGGACAACCAAACTTCCTGAAGCAAACACAGAGGGCTTTACAGGAAGCAGCGCTGGAATGAGTGGTGGGCAGTAATCAGTACAGGTCTTAAAGGAGTCAGAAAAAATTCCAAGTACATTAGACTATTCAAGAGGGTGAGAAGCTGCACACTAGCATGGTAGGGAACTTCAGAGGTTGTAAGTTTATGTTAAAGATACCTCTACATCCCTTTCCAGATACCTTTCTTTACCAGCCTGCAGTGAAATTCTAAAGCCTTATTCTATTTCCCACTCACAAAATATGTAGATATACCATTTGTCTCAAAAAAATAACATTCTTTTTCCATGTCAGCAATCTTAGAATCATAGTACCATGAAATGTTGTGAGTTGGAAGGGATCCACAAGGATCATCAAGTCCAACTCCTGTCCCTGCACAGGACAAGCCCAAGATTCAGACCATGTGTCTGAGGGCACATGTTGGCCAAATGTTTCTGGCATGTTGTCAGGCTTGGTGCCATGAGCACCTCCCTGGGGAGCCTGTGCCAGTGCTCCACCACCCTCTGCCTCAAGAACCTTTTCCTCGTGGCCAATCTCACCCTCCCCTCCCACATCTTCCTGCCATTTCCTCTCCTCCTGGCATTTGTTGGTGGCCAGAGAGAAGAGATCAGCGCCTGCCCCTCCTCTTCCCCTTGGGAGGAAGTTCTAGACCCCCATGAGATCTCCTCTCTTCAAGTACTAAAAAAAAGGATTCCGACTGTAAGGGAATTAATTTTCTTCCAGATATGTCCAATATCAAATTACTTAAATTTCTATTAAGATATTTTTCTAGTATCCTTCCCCTGACAGAACAACAAGAGATAAAAAGCATAATGGAGCAAACATAATTGAAAATTCTTCATGGCACACTGCTTTCAAAAAAGCAGTATTTAAATGTTTTTAAAAACAAAGAACAATGAAATTGCCTTTTGCCCTCTTCCCTCCCACAAAGCACTCCAGAAATAACCCAAAATAGAGAGACCTGATGTTCTATAAAGCCAAATGGAGAGAAAAAAACCAAACCAAACCAAAACAAACCACACACGACAAAACACATTGAAAGTCTTCCCATTCTTACATTCTCAGAATCACAGTTGTTAGGTGTTGCCTGGAGACATCTCCAGCACTATTTAAGAACCAGTGCGAAGTAAGGCACTGACAAAAACCACTGGCTTGACTCCTCCATGCTCCTGACAAACGTACAAGGCATTGCCCACAGGACAACTTTGTTCCAGATCACTACATCTAGACACATGGAGAGAAGCCCAAGCTGACTGAAAAACTTCATCAGGAAATGCTGGGATCAGTCTCTGGTTTTGCTTTGTCCTTGTTCAACCAAGCCTTTGACAGCCTCTAAGAAATAACATTCAGGTCTTTAGGATCTGGTTCTTGGCACCTAAGTTTAAATCCTGAATTCACCAGGACCATAGTTACTTCAGGAAACAGAAAAATTCTGCTTTCTTCCTCTTGTCCCTGCAAACAGGGTAAGGGATCTCTGTAAAGGATTCAAAGAACATCTTACAGAATACAGATCTGTATCACAGTAAGATCTGTGATATACTCTCAAAAATACTCTCTCTTTCTTTTTTTAACTTAGGTAAAAAAGTATGAATTAATCTTAGCTTTCCTTTAAGTTGCCCTTTTCCCTCTTCCAATGGGAAACTGGAGAAAAATACTGGTTGTGTTATGTCAAAATACTTTGTCTCTTGTTCTGTCAAACCCCTTTGAGAATTTATGTGAACATCTACTTTCAATATTGTGGAGGGACCAGAACCAAAGCAGCAGACAGTATCATAGGGAGTTCCAAATTGTGCCAAGTGTTACCAGTAATGTACAAAATCACTTCTAAAAACTCAGTTAATTAAGTATTAGAATAATAGACCTTTTGTATTAATGTAACTCAATAACATTTTCATTTAAATTATTAAGGACCTTTTGTGTTCATTTGCATTCAATGATTTCAAAGAAAATGACAACACTAATGTTTTCTCTAAATGATCCTCACCCGTCATGACTTATTGTAGCCTCTGTTTTACACATATGCTCACAATAAGGCCAATTTCTGGGAAGGTAATAAAAGAAATGGTAAGGGACTTACTCTCATTCTCTTGTGATATTTCTTATCCCCACGCTATAACACAAAGAATTCAGAAAAATGCAGCAGACTGCTCATTTTTATGTGGTGACTACTATCATAGTCATTTTAATGCAATCACATTATTTACCATCTGTTCTTTGTTTAGCCAAAATAGATTTTCTACATAGTTCATTTGGACACTGGAGACAAATAAGCTATTTATTCCCGTCAGTTTGATGTTTCAGCTACTAGAATTTTAAAAAGAAAATCTTTTCCATGAGAATGTGTTCTCAGATATTCTCTAATGTAATGTATTTCTGAATAATGACACCTTGTTTTATTGCCACCTTTTAAAACAGAAATTACCTATGTTCTTTGTTTTTTTTCAAGGTCTTGGATCATAATACAAGAGCTTTAAAGATGCTTAGCGATGCATTTCAAAATTAACTCTGTCAAACAACTTTTCCAAGTTGACAAGTTTCTTGGATGCATTTATTTGAGAAGAGAAACTGTCCTTACAACTAAACATTAATCACATTAAAGGAGAATCAGGGCCCATAAAACACCACCCAAGAAACCGTGATAGAAAAGTTTCATGCAGCAAATTTGATACATAGATGAGAAAAGAGAAGCATAATAATGGGAACCTGATTTGACTTTTCCAATTTAAAAAAAAATATTTAGAAACCAATCGATGATTATGCAATTGAGGCAGCAGTGTGCTACACAGCAGGAAATGAGAGAGAAGGAACTCAGCCCTGAGGCTTGACAGGAGCTCGACCAGGAGTCTGTGTGAACAACAAGGTAGCCAACCATTATGTCTGGTTTCTTACTAAAAACCTCAGGACAATTTTCTTTTAAAGTTACAGCTAGAATGGAGGATATTGTATTTCACATAATAAATACAAATAAAAAAAGCAGAAATGGAAAGGACTGACCACAACTGAAAGTCTTTTTGCTGGATTTGTCTTAAGATATTTCTATCTCTGGGTGCTAGATAATCTGTAACCTATGTTAAAAGGGGAATACAGTTTTCCATCACCACGTTATTATTTAGCAGAGCTGATTTACACATACATTTATTAAAATGTATGTCACACTACAGGTGTTCCATTTTACAGCGCACAAAGATGCTGATTAACATCGTATATGGAATCCAAGTCTTGGACTCAGAGTACAATTATCTTGAAAATACGATTTCCCCCTTGCACATTTAGCTTTTGTCACAGTCAAACAGGTGTCCTACAGTTTCAGTACTTCTGAAGCTCAGATTGCTGCAATCCCTACCTTGTAACATTCAATCACCTCACTTGGATAAAGAAACAGAGGACATGATATAATTCATACATACAAAAAGGTTCAGTATCACTCATATTAACTCTTACACATTAAAATTAGAATTAAAATGCAAGCTATCATTATAAAACCTCCATGGATCAAGAAATATTGATAATATTTTGACAGTTTATCATGTTTGTTCAGGTAAAACCTAGTTTTGAGTGAACAAGAGGCCTACAGACAACTCTATATGCATTTTTTATAAGGTTGAAAGAGTTCCATTTTCTCTAAGTGACTGAAGTGCTTGCATACCCCACAGTTTGCACCATATTGTCATTGCCCAATAGTTTTATAACATTAGATAAATTTCAGAGCTTCTTTGGTTTCTAGATCAGAGACACACTGAATAGCAGAGGATAGATTCTGGGAGTGAATCTTGGAGAAAGCCTGCAGGGGTCTCATACTTGGCCTTACACGAGTGATTCTAGTTTCCTGTACCGTGTTATTAGTACTGAAAAAAATGCAAAGACAATATAAAACTTCTTGATTTATGAATCTCTTACCCAATCATTAGACCAAGTATCACTCAAGACATTTTTAAGCTTTTAAGTTCTACGGCCTTTGACTTACAGTTTTTGTTTGCTTTGCTTGCTTGAGCTATAGTTATAAATATGTCCAGTAGACATTCACTTTTCTTCAAAGTCATTTAAGCTGTATTGCTAGAACCATTAAGATGGATATTTAGCAATTACAGTATGAAACTGGTTTATACTAATAGAGCTTCATTAAAGCAGGCAGATGGTGGATAGACCAGATTCCAGTTTCAATTACACCTTTCTCAGTTTCTTCAGCAAATTTGACTGAATGTTAAGTTTTTCGTTAAACAGTTTACCCCAGATATTTAAAATTATGTTAGTAAGCTGAGCTAAATTCAGCTGAAAAAGAAAATAATTGCCATAAATTGTTCTCACATCTCTGTCCTGTACACTTATCTACACATAAAAAGTTTATTGCTAGGACATACCATATTTCACTACTGAAAAATGCCAAAATGTAACTGATAAATTATAAACTTCAGGCTTGGGGTACTGACAACCTACCGAAGGATCCTGGTGTAGATTTCACCCTCCATCTCGCTGAGATCTGTTCCTTGTAGGTATTTAGCCCAGAACATCAACCCAAACACATCCTGAATGCACCATAATCCTCAAGAGACCTCACAATATGCTTAAATATTAAGCCACACAGCAAAAAGTAAATGAATGGTGAGGGATGGAAGGAACCTCAGGAGATCATCTAGTCCGATCCCCCTGATAAAGCAGGGTCACCCAGAGCAGGTCACACAGGACGGCATCCAGGCAGGTTTGGAACATCTCCAGAGAAGGAGACTCCACAACCTCCCTGGGCAGCCTGTCCCAGTGCTCTGTCACCCTCACTGTAATGAAGTTTTTCCTCATGTTTAAGTAGAACCTCCTGTGTTCCAGCTTGTGACCATTGCCGCTTAGCTTGGACACAGCAAACCCCTGTGCGGAGTTGCTAACTGACTACACACTACACTTGCAGGCATATTCAAGAGACCGTAACTTACATCCCTGCTACAAGGAGCTGCACTCACTGAGCTGTACTGCCTTTAGTGTAAATATACCAAAAAAGTACATTTGACTGTTCACTGCTCACTTTCAGAATCAGGACTGAACTTCTGTTGTCATTTAACCCCAGTGGGCAGCTCAGCCCCACACAGCCACTCGCTCACTCCCCCCAGATGGTTGGGG